>NC_044069.1:22994769-23294769 GCF_902167405.1 Gadus morhua
GCGGCCGTCCTGCGGACCGCTCTGGCTCACCTGCGGCTTGATGCGGCGCAGACGGAGTCAGCCCAGGCCAGCGCCTTCTTCAGGCACAACCCTGTCCCGGCCACATTCTCCGTCCCTCCTTCAGAGGAGTACTTGAAGGAGCTCCATGCTTGCTGGAGGGACACTAGGGCCCTATCTCACTCAACGTCGGATGCCCGGATCTTGGCTGCCATGCAGAATTTGGCACAGGTTAGGCTGGGCCGCATGCCATCAGTCGAGCCTGTCATCGCCTCCTATTCTGGCTCCTGATGAGGCTCTGAGGCCAAATGCCAGGTGTCCTCGGCCACAGTGCAGGGTCACAGACGACCTCCTGTCAAAGGCCTACGACGCAGCGGCGCGCATGGGTCGTATTGGGCACTCCCTTTCCCATCTGGTCGAGCCGTCGCTGCAGAGTCTGAGTGACGCCTCATTGCAGGCTTTTGCCCTCATGTCGAGGGAGTTAGGGCGCACTATGTCCACCCTCGTACAGACTCGCCGCCAGGTGTGGCTTGCGCAGTCGCCCCTGACAGAGACATGTAGGAGGGTCCTTCGTGCGGTGCCGGTGGAACCAGGGGAGCTCTTTGGGTCAGCTGCCCTGGAAGCACTGGAGGGGGCTGCCCGAGCTAGGCAGACAGGCAGCAGCTGTCCGGTCTAAATAGGAGTGTGTCCGCTCCTAGCAGGCCTGGGGGCCCCTCGGCAGTCCCCCAGCGGCGCTTTCAGCCACCTGATAACTCCGGTGGCCTACGAAGGTCTCAGCGGCCTGCGCAACAGCCCACGGATGGCATTCGGGCCCCCGAACGCCTACCTTCCTGGCAGCTCCGTGCCCCACAACCCAACCGACGCCCCCCCAGAGCCTCAGGAGGCCGGGTGTTTTTCCCATCAGCAGCTCAGTTACTGGGCTGCCTGTACTTCAGACCCTTGGGTGGTTTCCACCTCCTTGACCCAAGGGTACGAATTGCAGTTCCGACGCCGGCCCCTAGCCTTCAGCCGGGTCAAAATGACGGCCTTAGCTCTGGACCAGGAGTTGTCCACCCTCCTGGCCAAGGGGGCAATCGACCCAGTGGATCCTCTGCTGCACCCAAGAGGATTCTACTCAAGGTATTTTCTCGTAAAAAATAAAGATGGCAGATTTCGCTAAATTCTCGACCTGAGGGGACTCAACAGGTTCCTGAAGGTCCTACCATTCCACATGCTCACCGCATCCGACACGCTGCGGGTGGTCGCAAGAATGGTTCACCACGGTGGACCTAAGGGACGCATACTTCCACGTCCCAATTGCACCGCGCCATCGGCACTTCCTCCGGTTCGCCTTTCGCGGCCGGCATTTTCAATTCAGGGTACTTCCCTTTGGTCTCTCCCTCTCCCCGAGGGTATTCACCAGGGTGGTGGCGGCAGCTCTCGCACCCCTGCAGAAGCAGGGCACGAAGGTCCTGCCGTATTTGGATGACTGGCTGATCTGTGCACCGTCCCAGTCTCAGGCGGCCCGGGACAAGGCTCGGCTACTCTTGCACGTGGCCCGGCTTGGCCTGACGGTAAACTTTGTGAAGAGTCGCCTGGACCCATCCCAACGGGTCACATACCTGGGGATGGTCCTGGACTCGGACGCTATAAGGGCCTATCTGTCACCTCAGCGTGTGACCGACATCCTCCTCTGCCTCCCCCTCTTCGGGTATGGCAGGATGGTGCCATTCATTCTTTTCCTGCAGCTCTTGGGCAAGCTGACAGCTGCCTCAGCTGTGGTGCCTCTCGGCTTGCTGTCTCTGCGCCCTATGCAGATGTGGCTGAACAGCTTCCACTTGGACCCCAAGTGGCACAGGCACCGAAAGGTCAGAGTGTCTCGGCAGTGCCTCTTCTCTCTGTCCCCATGGAGAAAGAGGTCGTACATGTCTGTGGGTGTACCCATGGGCACCTTTCCATCCCGCCGGGAGCTGGTCACGACAGACGCCTGCCTATCGGGATGGGGCGCGGTTTGGCAGGACTGCCCAAGGGCAGTGGCTGGCCCAGAACCACGCTCACATCAATGTGCTAGAGCTCAGGGCGGTACAGCTAGCACTCAATCATTTGCTGCCTCAGTTGAGAGGCAAGCATGTGCTGGTTCGATCCGACAACAGGTCAGCTGTTGCCCAGATCAACCACCAAGGGGGGACCCGGTCTTCACGGCTACTCCGGGTATCTCGGAACTTGTTGGCCTGGGCATATCCCCACCTGGCCAGCGTACGGGCGGTCTTCATACCGGGGCAAAGGAACCAGGTCGCAGATTTTCTATCGCGGCAGAAGCCCCCAACCGGGGGAGTGGCGGCTTCATCCGGAGGTGGTGGAGACGATGTGGGGTCTCTTTGGCAGGGCGGAGGTGGACCTCTTTGCATCAGAGGAATCCGCACATTGCCCCCTCTGGTTCTCCTGGACGGAGGTGACCGGCCCCCTCGGACAGGATGCCTTAGCTCACGACTGGCCACAGAGTCCTCTGTATGCCTTCCTACCACTGCCCCTGATTCTCCCCACACTCCAGAGGGTGCTTCTGCGGGGCCACAGGCTACTTCTGGTGGCCCCCTACTGGCCAGGGAGACTCTGGTTTCCACTGCTGCGCAGGCTCTGCTGTAGCTCTCCATGGCGCCTCCCCTGCAGGAAGGACCTCCTTTCGCAGCTGGGGGGTCAGATTTGGCACCCAGATCCCCGTCGCCTCCAGCTCTGGGCTTGGCCGCTGCAGGGCCCGACTCACTGCTGAATGTTTGCACTGAGACCGTCAGGAATACTATTCTGAGTGCCAGGGCACCATCTACCAGAGCACAGTATGCCAACAGATGGAAGTTATTCTCTGACTGGTGTAGGGGTAAGACAGTAGACCCAGCACGTTGCTCCGTGGCCACCGTTCTGGAGTTTCTGCAGTCCCTCCTGGATGGTGGTCGCTCTCATTCCACCTTGAGGGTCTATGTGGCTGCTATCTCTTCCCGACATGAGATGGTCAACGGAGCCACAGTGGGGTGCCACAGGTGGGTGTCCCTCTTCCTTAATAATAATAATACATTTAATTTAGAGGCGCCTTTCAAGACAGAGTCGACAGACCCAAGGTCCCTCTTCCTTAGGGGGGCCCTGAGGCTGCGTCCCCCTAGAACTCTGAGGACTCCAGCTTGGGACCTGCCCCTGGTGCTGGAGGCCATGTCATCAA
This sequence comes from Gadus morhua, assembly GCF_902167405.1. NCBI lineage: Eukaryota > Metazoa > Chordata > Actinopteri > Gadiformes > Gadidae > Gadus > Gadus morhua. Next base: position 22,997,954 of record NC_044069.1, read on the forward strand.
CTCCTTTTGAGCCTCTGACCCAGATAGGGTTGAAGTGGGTGTCCATGAAGGTGGCTCTTCTGCTCGCCATTACCACTGCAAAGCGGGTCAGGGAGTTGCACGCCCTATCCGTGGCAGATACATGCCTGCGGTGGAACCCTGATGGCTCAGGTGTGGTTTTATGGCCCAATGTGGCGTTCCTGCCCAAGGTGCTTTCACGCACCTATTTTAACCAGCCTATCCAGCTGGCACGTTTTAACTCCCCATCTGAGGGGAATGAGTCCGAGATGCTGTTCCCGGTACAGGCGCTTAGGGCTTACATTGCTGCTACGGCCGGTATACGGCAGTCCGAGCAACTGTTTGTGTGTCACAGTGGCCCTAACAGAGGTTGTGCCTTGTCTAAACAGAGGCTGTCCCACTGGGTCGTCGACACCATTAAACACGCCTATGTGGCCAGTGGCCGCCCCCCGCCATCCGGGTTGAGGTGCCACTCCACTAGAAGCGTGTCGACATCGTGGGCTGCACTAAGAGGTGTACCCCTGGAGTCGATCTGTGCCGCGGCATCATGGACGTCGGCGGGCACCTTCACGAGGTTTTACCGCGTCAACGTCGCCAGTCCCCACCCGATGAGTGTGGTCCTATTCAGTGGCGGAGCCAGGGGGTGGCCGGGGGTGGCCACGGCCACCTCCCGTAGAATCTCGGCCACCCCATTGGCCACCCCAAGCACCCCATCACAGCCGTCAAAAGTTTTGACGGCTGTGGAAAAATGCGGAACCTTTCTCGCACCGGTAGTACACTGCCGGACCTTTTAGCCACGCGCAGCGCGCACACGTCCTGTATTTGAATTAAACGGCTCAAGCATGGCCTGAATGCCTGTTACCACCTGACGCTTCCACCGGCACCTGCGGCTAAGTGACGAAACCCAAAACAGAAAGGTATGATATCATAATGGATGTTGTTTTTGTCTTCTAATAACTGTGACTATCCCACCCATGACTATCTATTTTGCGAAGTTTAGAAGCAAGGTAGATCGGAGGAGAACATAGTAAACTGTTAGAATTGCTATATGCTATGCTGTATTTGATAACTACGTTGCGAGATTGTGTACAGTGTTTTAATATAATCTCTCTCTAGTCTCTACACGTATTTGTTTTTGCAACTTCGGATCGATTTTCGATCTAGTTATTTGCTGTTAACTGCTATTGTTGCCAGAACGTGTTATGATTGTGTCAGGTATATACAGTATTTATGCTGCATTTTGGATAAGTGTCATTAAAGAGGGAAAAATAATAATGAAGAGGAAGAAATCAGACATAGCGTCCTTCTTCAAGTGGAAAGAAGTCAGCTAAGGCAAAGAATGAGGGTGAGATGGAGAAAAAAAAGGCAGAGAGCAAGGATGAGGAGCCCCCAGAGAGCAGCAATTTAAATGGACCTCCAGGTATACAGTAGCTATAGAGACTCACATATAGTACAGCTTGGTATGAGGTTATCTTATTTACAATTGGCTTAAAGTTTGTCTATTCATATGCAGGTCAGGTTGAAAGTGCATTGTAAAATATATCAGTTTGTTTTTTCAGTACATTAAAGTATGGCATATTTGTATTTGCTACCCAGAGACACTTTCACTAATATTATACTTAGTTTATAGTGCGTTTGTTAAACACTATATAGCATGCATTATAAGACCTTTAGGAAAATTACCTGTACACCTTATTGTAATTATTTTTGATGTTTCTGAAAGATTGATCGAGAGCAGGACAGAAGAGTCCTCCCTGAGGAGTGGCCCCAGTGGATCCCCAGGTAAATTGACAATCTTACATTGTATGTTGTACTCTTCTGCTAACTTTTCCATCGATATTGTCCACAAGTTTATATTTTATATGTTTAATGCTGTAGAAAATGAATTTTAATCTTTTGTATCTGTGAAATACTTGGTTAGTGGATCATTACACCTTGTGGAAAATACTTTAAACACCTATTAATGTTTTTAATATATATATTTAGATTCCCACAGAAGATTCAGACAGCGAGAGAGAGGAGCCTCCAACAACGAGTGGCGGCCCAAGGTACCTCCAGGTATACTCACTCTTTCACACATACTGGACACTTTAATTCCACTTCAGTTTTGCCCAATCTGATACAGTGGCCTGATAATTCATAAACAGGTATGAGTCATACCACTCACCGTCCTCAACTGGAGTAGAGTTGGATGAATGGCCTCAAATCTATAACGTTTTAAGCAGATTATAGTGTTCAGATAATCCATTAGATGTAACATGGGATACTACACTCCAATGTATGAGTTTATCTTGATTGTTATTAATCTCTGCTGTAATTGAATAATTGAATATGCCTTTTTTTCCATTTTCAAACAGACATTTCCAAATCAAGAACCGATAGATCTTTAAGGACAGTCATTGAAGTGTTCAGTTTTAATGAGATGTCACTGTTTGGATTCTATGTCTGATATGTGTAAATGTGGCTCAAACTTTAATCTAATCTTGCAGAGTCCGCCTAATACCCATTGTGAATATCTCATCTCATCTCATCTCATTTTCGTCCGCTTATCCGGGGTCGGGTCGCGGGGGGAGCAGCTCAAGCAGGGGGCCCCAGACTTCCCTTTCCCGGGCCACATTAACCAACTCTGACGGGGGGATCCCGAGGCGTTCCCAGGCCAGTGTTGAGATATAATCTCTCCACCTAGTCCTGGGTCTTCCCCGAGGCCTCCTCCCCACTGGACGTGCCTGAAACACCTCCCAAGGAAGGCGTCCAGTGGGCATCCTTACCAGATGCCCGAACCACCTCAGCTGACTCCTTTCTAAGTAAAGGAGCAGCGGCTCTAATCCGAGTTCCTCACGGATGGCTGAGCTTCTCACCCTATCCCTAAGGGAGACGCCAGCCACCCTTCTGAGAAAACTCATCTCGGCCGCTTGTACCCGCGATCTCGTCCTTTCGGTCATCACCCAGCCCTCATGACCATAGGTGAGGATAGGAACGAAGATCGACCGGTAGATCGAGAGCTTTGCCTTGCGGCTCAGCTCTCTTTTCGTTACAACGGTGCGGTAAAGCGAACGCAATACCGCCCCCGCTGCTCCGATTCTCCGGCCAATCTCACGCTCCATAGTACCCTCACTCGCGAACAAGACCCCGAGGTACTTGAACTCCTTCACTTGGGCTAAGGACTCATTTCCTACCCGGAGTAAGCAATCCATCGGTTTCCTGCTAAGAGTCATGGCCTCAGATTTAGCGGTGCTGATCCTCATCCCAGCCGCTTCACACTCGGCCGCCAGCCGATCCAGTGAGTGCTGAAGGTCACAGGCCGATGATCCCATGAGGACCACATCATCTGCAAAAAGCAGTGACGAGATCCTCAGACCACCGAACTGCAACCCCTCCCCACCACGACTACGCCTCGATATCCTGTCCATGTATATCACAAACAGGATTGGTGACAAGGCGCAGCCCTGGCGGAGACCAGCACCCACTGAGAACGAAACTGACTGGCTGCCGAGGACACGAACACAGCTCTCGCTTTGGAAGTACAGGGATTGGATGGCCCTGAGGATAGACCCCCTTACCCCATACTCCCACAGCACCTCCCACAGTTTCTCCCGGGGGACCCGGTCATACGCCTTCTCCAGATCCACAAAACACATGTAGACCGGATGGGCATACTCCCAGGCCCCCTCCAGGATCCTTGCGAGAGTGAAGAGCTGGTCCGTAGTTCCACGTCCGGGGCGAAAACCGCATTGTTCCTCTTCAATCTGAGGTTCGACGATCGGCCGAACCCTCCTTTCCAGCACCTTGGAGTAGACTTTACCAGGGAGGCTGAGAAGTGTGATACCCCGGTAATTGGCACACACTCTCTGGTCCCCCTTTTTGAACAGGGGAACCACCACCCCGGTTTGCCACTCCTTTGGCACTGTACCCGACTCCCACGCGATGTTGAATAGGCGTGTCAACCATGACAGCCCCTCAACACCCAGAGCCTTTAGCATTTCTGGCTGGATCTCATCAATCCCTGGGGCTTTGCCACTGCGGAGATGTTTAACTACCTCAGTGACCTCCATCAGGGAAATTGACGACGAAACACCATCAACCTCGAGCTCTGCCTCCAACATAGAGGGCGTGTTATTCGGATTCAGGAGTTCCTCAAAGTGTTCCTTCCAACGTCCGACGACCTCCTCAGTTGAGGTCAACAGAGTCCCATCCTTACTGTACACAGCTTGGATGGTTCGCCGTTTCCCCCTCCTGAGGTGCCGGATAGTCTTCCAGAAACACTTTGGTGCCGACCGAAAGTCCTTCTCCATGGCCTCTCCGAACTTCTCCCACACCCGCTGCTTAGCCTCCGACACGGCAGCAGCTGCAGCCCTTCGGGCCTGTCGGTACCCTGCAACCGAGTCAGGAGTCCTCCAGGATATCATATCCCGGAAGGCCTCCTTCTTCAATCGGACGGCTTCCCTGACCACCGGTGTCCACCACGGTGTCCGAGGGTTACCGCCCCTTGAGGAGCCTAAGACCCTGAGGCCACAGCTAGCCGCCGCAGCTTCAGCAATGGAGGCTTTGAACACCGCCCACTCCGGCTCAATGCCCCCAACCTCCACAGGAATGCCAGAAAAACTCTGCCGGAGGTGTGAGTTGAAGATACCTAGGACGGGGGCCTCCTCCAGACGTTCCCAGTTCACCCGCACTACTCGTTTGGGCTTACCAGGTCTATCCGGAAATTTCCCCCATTCCCTGATCCAACTCACAACCAGATGGTGGTCGGTTGACAGTTCCGCCCCTCTCTTTACCCGAGTGTCCAAAACATGCGGCCTCAGATCAGATGACACGATCACAAAATCGATCATTGATCTTCGGCCTAGGGTACTCTGGTACCAGGTACACTTATGAGCACCCTTATGTTCGAACATGGTGTTTGTTATGGATAATCCATGTCTAGCACAGAAGTCCAATAACAAACAACCGCTCGGGTTTAGATCAGGGAGGCCGTTCCTCCCCACCACGCCTTTCCAGGTGTCTCCATCGTTGCCCACGTGGGCATTGAAGTCACCCAGCAGAACTACGGAGTCCCCTACTGGAGCCCCATACAGGACTCCATTCAGGGTCTCCAAGAAGGCCGAGTACTCTGAGCTGCTGTTTGGTGCATACGCACAAACAACAGTCAGAGTTTTCCCCCCTACAACCCTTAGGCGCAGGGAGGCGACCCTCTCGTCTACCGGGGTAAACTCCAACACCGCGGCGCTCAGCCGGGGATTTATGAGTATCCCCACACCCGCCCGGCGCCTCACGCCCTTGGCAACTCCGGAGAAGAATAGAGTCCAACCCTTATCCAGGAGTACGGTACCAGAGCTGAGACTGTGCGTGGAGGTAAGCCCCACCAGATCTAACTGATAGCTCTCCACCTCCCTCACAAGCTCCGGTTCCTTTCCCCACAGCGAGGTGACGTTCCACGTCCCCAGAGCCAGCTTCTGCCGCCCGGGTCTGGTCCGTCGAGACCCCTGACCTTCGCTGCCACCCATGTGGCTGCGCACCCGACCCCAACGGGTCTTCCCACAGGTGGTGGGCCCATGAGATGAAGAGAGGGGGGGGTGCCACGTAGTTTGTTCGGGCTCTGCCCGACCGGGCTCCGTGGCAAACTCGGCCACCAGGCGCTCGCCATCGAGCCCTCCGTCTGGGCCTGGCTCCAGACGGGGGCCCCGGGCTTCCTCCGGGCCGGGTCACATCTCCTCTTATTCCGATATTCATTGAGGATTTTTGAACCATTCTTAGTCTGGCCCCTCACCTGAGACCACTCTGCCATGAGAGACCCTACCAGGAGCACAAGGCTCCAGACAACACAGCCCTCAGGTTCACAGGGACACGCAAACCTCTCCACCACGATAAGGTGACGGTTCCAGGAGAAGCCATTGTGAATATGATGTTTGTTATTATGTGTTTGATAGATGTTTATGGATCGAATTGAAGAAAAATTGACACTGCTTATTTAAACAGGCTGTTAATGCTTGTCATATTTACATTTGTTGGAATTCAGCAAATTGTATTCAGGATGTTATTTTATTTATTTTCATATTTCTATACATTAGCTCAGTATTTTATACTTTTAAAGATAAATCCATATTGTGATCAAACTTGATTAAAAAAACATTGCACTTCTAATTTTGTATCCTTGTTTTGTATTCCTGATGATACACTGAGAGAATTGACTTGGCTTGTCGCCATAAACTGAGGACATCTCTACTATAAAATAGAATACCTTGCTGTCAATGCATATCTGTACAACCATTGTTCGACTCAGTCGTACAATACAAATAAAAACACAAATAGCAATCGGTAAATCAACACAGTTTAAAAACAAGTATGAATACAGAATAAGTGTATATTCTTTTTTAAGTTTTAGCTTCTTTGTGACTTTGCCTTTAGGTATAAGAACAATTTAAATATATTGAATACTTTCTATTGCACCTGCATCTCCTGGTGAGACACATGCTTGCCACCCAAAAATTATCGCTGGCCCCATCCTGGCCACCCCAATGGAAATTTCCTGGCTCCGCCACTGGTCCTACTGCCAAGCTCTGCTACCTCCAATGAGTGAGGTGGGTGTTGGATTCTTTGGGACCTTTTTGGTATGGGTCATCCAGTGCTTTAAGCACCGCCTTTGGTGGTCAGTAAGGATGAAATAGAACGAAAGTTATGAATGTAACTACGGTTCTATGAATCCTGGATGACCGCCAGAGCGTTCAGTCACTCAGAATCCTTGTGTTTTCGCGAGAAGATTCTAGGAACAGATCCTCTAATGACACCGGAAGATATAGCCTTCCCGGTGTCACGTGGGGGTCACAGGTGACTATGTTGGTATTAGGTACTCGAAATACGCATGCGCGAGGTGGAGATCCAGTGCTTTAAGCACCGCCTCTGGCAGTCATCCAGGATTCATAGAACATTAGTTACATTTGTAACTTTTGTTTGATTATGTTGATCTCTCCAGCATATGGTGGGAGATGCAGTGACAAGTTCATCACAGCCAACTCAGGGTTTCTGGAGTTGATGAGGTGATGGCTGACCGAGGAGTTGTTATCCAAGATCTTCTGTTTGAACGTAAAGTCAAGCTCGTCCTGCCAGCTTTCACCAGAAGAGGCCTTCCCTTGTCCGAAGAAGACACCACCAAAACGAGGTGCATAGCCGCCCACGAGAGGGTCATACGCCGCCTGAAACCTTGCCCCGAAATTTGACTAGATTCTGAGGGTCTGCAGGTCTATGTAATCTTCTTGGGGACATTATACAAGAAGATGAGGAATAAGATGTTCAATCAGTTATAAGTTCAATCAGTTGTAATCGTTACATGGTTAAAATGTTGTTTCTATTGTTTATATTGTTCATTTTTACAAATCGATACCAAACTTTAACTTGTACTTTTATACACAAACATGATGTCTTTGTCAGAGAGGGTCAATAAAATAAACTTGACACATGACTCGAGGCATTTGCTAAATCCTTTAATGATTGAGTTAATGCTTTGACATAATACTAAAAACTAATTACATTAAAAACAATAGCCAATAATATGTACAAGTACATAGTATGGTGTGTTTAAGTCACTAAATAGTTCTAAAACTGTTTGAAGGAAGATGACAGGCACACGGCAGACTGATGACTTAATCCAATCTTTTATTTGAAATCCACGGTAACAACCAGCGCGTGTTATCTAGGTCGAGCAGAGTACCAAGGGAACCCTCTGGTGGCGATTCTGCCTAATATACCTATATGAACAAGCAATTGATGCCAACCAATCACATTGGGGAACCTGCAAACTGATACAACTGAGGCCCCGTCCACACAAAGCCGATTTCATGGCGAAACCGCAAAGGTCTTGTACGGTTCGGCCTTCCGTCCACACGAAGCCGGCGAATCCGCTGACCGAAACCGCAAACTTCTGAAACCACCCTCGGAGGTGGTTTCAAATCTACCCGGTTTCGTTTTGGATTCGTGTGGACGCCTGAAACCGACTGAAACCGTAAACCATGACGTCATCGCCCCACCCCTCAACCCTCTAGCCAATGACTGTTAAGCCCGCGGAGTCTCAGAACTCACAACAACGATTTCTGTAGCAGAAGCAGCGCCCCTTATGGGCCAGGCATGTGTACTACAGCGTTTCTACAGATCTACCCGGTTTCGCTTGGCTTCGTCTTTACGGAGATACTGCGAAACCGGATAGATCAAAACCGTAACGGTTTCGCCTGTTTCGGCTTCGTGTGGACGGGGCCTGATACGACGAAGTACAATCCCTCCATCCGAACTTTTGACATGGTTTTTTGTCTCCACCCATGTTAGCCTCTCCATCTTAATTCGCCGGGTATTTCAATGTAGCTATCTAGCTGTAGCTAGCCGACCGGAAGTTTCAACACAAAGCAGAAGACAAACACATTTGAAAAATGGCGTGGCGGAAAAAGGTGGATTGTGTCTGAATGGTTGTACCTTGTAGTTTGTAACAATTTACAACTGTGATTTAGGCCAGATTTTTATAATAATTTCACCCCGTGCAAACCATTTATTTTAGAAACTTTGTCTCAAAGAAATGCATAAAAATGCTTTTGAAGCTGCAAATGTAGGCCAGTGGCCTTAGGCCTTTCTGGGCGTTTCTATCCACACTCTAAACCCTGCACAGCGTTATACTAAGATACTTAACTCTGACTTACCCTTAAAATTAGATAAGCACCTTCAAAATCTGATGAATGAAGAATGTGGGGCACTTTGTAAGGGGATTTGCTGTCGCACACAAGGACCTCAGTAATAATTGCTTACTGAGGCCCCGTCCACACGAAGCCGAAACGGGCGAAACCGTTCCGGTTTCGATCTATCCGGTTTCGGAGTATCTTCGTAAAGACGGAGTCAAGCGAAACCGGGTAGATCTGTAGAAACGCTGTAGTACACATGCCAGGCCCATAAGGGGCGCTGCTTCTGCTACAGAAATCCAGAAGAAAATTTAATAAGAAGAAGAGGCGAGCATGCGCATAAAGGCTGCCCCCCGAACCACTAACAACACAAACAAACAGTCAGTCAACAGTCTCAATAAATAATGGCTTAGCAACCCAACAAGGGACATGATCTGCTGCAGAACGATTACAAGCCTGTAGTCCGCCATCATCTTTTTTGTCGTGAGTGCTGTGACTCCGCGGGCTTAACAGTCATTGGCTAGAGGGTTGAGGGGTGGGGCGATGACGTCATGGTTTACGGTTTCAGTCGATTTCAGGCGTCCACACGAATCCAAAACGAAACCGGGTAGATTTGAAACCAACTCCGAGGGTGGTTTCAGAAGTATACGGTTTCGGTCAGCGGATTCACCGGCTACGTGTGGACGGAAGGCCGAACCGTACAAGACCTTTGCGGTTTCGCCATGAAATCGGCTTCGTGTGGACAGGGCCTAAGTGGCTGAGGCTGAATCGTTCTTAGGCATTTTGTAGCCTTTGCCTGGCAAAGAGATTTGTAATGATTTATTGAGATCACTATGGTTTGGATTTAATACTAAGTCAGTAGGCTACATTGTACACCTCAAAATTCACTGAACAGTTGGCTGAGTAACATTCTGAACCTTTAAACTTTTATGCACTGATGGTATCCTCACGTTCGAAGAACTATGACATTGCAAAGTGCGTGAGCAAATACGAGATACACATCCCCCACCTTTTGTGTGCTGCTTTATAGTAGGCTACATTGAACAAAAACTGTGCTGTATGGAAATTAACTGTAGTTTAACTTACCTAAGGGGATGGACCGCCACCCCCCCATGTTCCCTCCACAGCTGTCCCTTCTCCCTCCTCAGTCAGTCATCAACCAGAGGAAATACCTTACAGGCTGCTGGTGGTCCAACGCTCGCTGCTCTTTGTGTTGTGGCGGCCGGTGGGAGATAATGAGCACTCAGCGAGCCCTATTGTTAAACGTTATCGCTCCCTTTTTATTTGACACATCACGAGAACAGCAAGTGCACCCAGAGTGCTGGCTACTGATCATAAATTGCAATAGAAGTGATTAAACCTCAGATTGTTTCACTGTTACATGCCGCTCAGCGGGTTGACCCTTAACGGGGGGAGAGGGGCTCATGAGTAGTGAGTGTGTGTGTGGGGGGGTAGTTAAAACGGAAACAAAATGGGACTTCTTTAGTTTCAAAGACTGCTGCTCACACATCTCAGATCTGATAAAAACTCTGGTGCTTGTTTTTGGGAACACAGGTACAGTCAGGAACCCATGTGTTGAGGTCGCCGGGTATCATCAGGCGTATTGCAAACTGCAATGAGTCTGGAACCTCTCTGTTTCGATTTCCAAAGGGCAGCACCAACTTAATGGTCATCTCAGCCATGGTTGAGAAGGAATTGGGGCGAAAGGAACATTGGCGATTGACTCCCTGAAGTAGGCCTCATGAACCGTGAAATGGAGGAGAAAGGGTTTGACCACGATTGTCCCCCGCCAGAGCCCCGCTGCCGAGGCATCACTGCATCGGCAGCGGGCAGCGGGCGGTGGTGCTCCACCACTGCCACGAGGCACCACCGCCACGAGGCACCAGCGCCGCAGGGCGGGGGATCCTCTGCGCTGCCCGCTGCCGAGGTCAATCGCAGTGAACAATCACTGGCAAAGATCCCTTTCTCCTCCATGTCGCGGTTCAGTCTACTTCAGATTGATGTGCAAGTGGAAGAACCAAAGACGTCGGAGAACCCGATGCAATAGTTTGAGATTCATAATATCGTCTGGAGGCGCACACAGCTTTTGGCAGTCATAATATATTATATGATATAGATATCTATGTATAATATGATATTATTTAGATATAGAGCTTCAGGAGTCCCGCCGGAGCACCCGGAAGTGTTCTAGAATATTTACAGAACACGGCCAAAGGCTGTGTGCGCCTCGCCATTGCGATACATCCACTGTAAACAGAGCGCATGGTACCGTGGCCGCAAGCTGCTCAGGGCCACACCCCCACTCTCCTCCGCCTCTCTCATCCTCATTTGCATTAAAGCTACTGACACCGAAACCGCGCATTTGGGGAAAGCTCAATGTGCGTCTGGCTCGTAGTGGCTGTAATCTGCACCATGGCTGAATTTCGGGAACGTCTTCAAATACTGTGTTAGGGGCCCATTAATATCTATATTAAAGCATCCATAAAGTAGCATGCCAAGGGACCTTTAAAGCTTTCACTACCTTACAATATTATTTCTGACCGGGAGGAAATAGGCAAAAGAGGAAATAGACCAACCAATCACAACCGTTTATCTAACTTGAGGCGGGATAGATACGATGACGTCAAAGACGAAAAGATATATTGTAGGCCTGTCCAATGGCGTCCAGATGCATTTTGGTCTGCACCCGTTGGTGACGCCCTTGGGAAATCTTAAATTAACTGAGAGGTTCCGGACTAGTTGCGGTTTGCAATATGTCTGGCTTTGCCAGTGTAGTCAACAACTGGTGCAGACCAAAAGGCCTCTGGACGCATTTGGAAAGGCATGCAACCAATCAGAGCAAGTAAACAGCCTATGCAGCACTGAGCATCGAAAGAATGACATCTTTGTATAGATCAGTCTACCAGCCTACCCAGTGGACTGTAGCAAACGTTGCTCATCTATCCGTCACACATCTAGGTGGACACGCCCACCTGTGATGTCACAATGCTGCACATTTTGGAAACGGCTTGAAATGGCTAATCACACTAACACCTGGTGGCATGATATGTCCCATTTAAGGGAGCGAGGCCAGAACGATTTGCAGACCAAGTGAAACATGAGCTTAATAATAATAATACATTTAATTTAGAGGCGCCTTTCAAGGCACCCAAGATTTGTCCGGTTCCCAGGCTAGTGTCGAGCCTTCACGTCGTTTTACAACCAAGAAATAATATAACCCCTTACATAACGGGTTATGTAAAAGCATCTCCATCCAATATTCATAGAAATGTGGCGTCGCACATGAATTGGGAGGTGAAGGCTGCCGTTATGTTAATAATTATTCACCAGGTTCAAGGAATACAGCAGGTGCTCATAAGTCAACGGGTGAGGAAGGAAATCAATCAGTCCTGTGCTGCATTTGTCCTGGGAGTTGTGGTCGGATTGGGATTGGTTATAATTATTTTTTTAGTGGTGGAGGATGTCTCCTGAGGTTAGAGGCTGCATATCTCTTCTACGGGCCTCTGACCGTAGTTCCGCGAGGTCACCTGGGTTCCAACTGCCTAGCGGAGTGCTTACGCCGTTGCACAAGGAAAAGGGAGGGGGACACTTAAAAGCGAAGGTCAACTGAACGGGAACAAAACTTTGTAAGTCAAAGTGAAAGGTTGCCTGAAATGATGGTATCTTATATTACTCCAGGATCCAATCAGAAAACCATGCCTTGCTGTACTCTGTTGTTTAAAAATGATTGTAGGCTGATTATAATGGTGCCCCCCTTCAGGCATCTGGTGATTATGAAGCCCTCTGTTTGTTGACTCGTGAAGGAAACTGCATTCAGAAGAAGGAACAAAGATATCCCTTCAAGTGATCCGCTATGATACAATGTTCTACATTAAGCATATCTGCAGGTTAGTCTCCAGGCTCTAGGGACTAGGGTGTTTGAAACCCATTCCAAAGGTTCTGGTCCCATACCCCAATGTCCACTCTCATCTTTAGCATCCTAATGCAAGATCCCTGTCTTTAGATAAAGGCAGCTACTAAATTACTAAATAGGGATAAATAGTAAATGATTAGAAGCTGATTCTTCAACAGCTATAAAGACTGAATCTATTATCCCAGAATCCTCATGGGCATCATCCTCATAGCAGTTTGCTCACGCTCATTCCCAAGTTTGTCAACATGGCTTCAATGCACTGCCTGAATTGGATTGTGTGTGCTCTGTGTACTTAGAAACCTTACAGTTGATGTAGTTATCAACCTTTAGCAGGTGCTTTTATCCAAAGTCACGGGGAATCCACATGCATTGAGGAGCAGGTTCAGGTATCTTTATAAAAGGAGAGTAGAGCATTGGGGCAAGGGCGTTTGACTTACAGCTGTAGACAGTACAGGGTTGAAATCCCCTGCGTTCACAACCTGTTTTTAGGTATCCTTCATCCAGATCTCTCACCCCTACATGTTCCTAAATGACATGCAGCCAAAGAATTCACTGCAAGCTGCTTTTGATTAGTTTCTCATAGTTGTACATATCTGAAAGTCGGGATTGAAACCAAAACATTTTCATTTGGTATGAAACACCTTTGTCATAACACTATCCTGCCGCATTTATTTCTGTAAAATAAAATCCACATTGTTATAATCTATAAAAAGAAATCTATAAAGACTGGGGAGGCTCTTCCACTGTGGAATACGCTGAGCCAGCCGTGACTAACCACTGTCAACACCAACGCCGCCCGTAAGAAAAGGCAAGGAGCCAACCAGCTCTGAAGGATTCAGCCGTAACTCATTGGAATAGGGTGGGAAGGTTCTAAGTCATTGTTATTATTTTTATCATTGCGCTATTGCAGACTCCAATGAGACCCTATTTGAAGACTGTTGGTAAGATTTAGGAACTGGAATACACAACAAGCCTACAAGGTTAAATGTGTGGAGTTGTTAACTGATAAGAGTTGAACTATGTCAATAGTGAGTGAACACTGTCAATAGAAGGAACAGCTACTCTAAGGGTGTGGGCACCAAACATTGCTTAACTAGAAAAACAGGCAGGGTTTTATAAGTTGGCGTTAAGTGGGAAAAGGATGTTGTGATTTAGACGTATTTGATGTGACAGTTGGTCGGTGCAGGCGACCAACCATCCTGGGCTGTGTCCACTTTCAAACCTATCAAACTAGCTTGTAGGCCTTTATGTAATACATTTAGAAATATCAATTAGTTCTAGTATTCAAAGAGACCTGAAAGCCAAGATGAGCCGTTTCTATAGCGAAAGATGCAGTAGCTCCAAGCAGCTATTCAATAGTAGCTTTTCGGTGCGGTGACATCATCGTCATTTAATTTATTGTGGGTTGGTTTTAGCCAGAGATGGACGCATTCAGACACGCATTGATTTAGATCATTCTGGTTTCAGCATTTAGTGAGAAAATTCTACAATACACAATAAAACTAAGCTCTGTTTATGGCCTCTGTGAAAAAGACTGTTTGAAACAGCTGGCAGTGAAATCCCTCAAGAGGTGAGCCAGTTAGCTTCTCAATCACCCTCCTCCACCCTCCCTGTCTACGTCTGCCAGATAATCTGTTTTTTAAATAGTTGTGTTGATGCTTGGTATCAGTTTTCATTATGTGGCATGAATATGCAACAATCTCATCTGCGTTGTGACGCTAGGTGTGCGCATGCACATCATGGCGTCCTGTCGACCAGCCTGCTTTCCGAGTTCCTGAAAAATCACTGCATACAGTCTTCAGTGTTAACCAATAAATAAATAAAATTAAAAAACCTTCCCAAATGCTTCCAAATACCTCAAGGGGAGGCAGCCAACCTTATGGGGGCTTGACAGACCACTTTGATCCAAATGAACCAACACACACGCAAACCCACACATAGCCCCACACCCCCCACAGTTGGTAGGCACACAGACACACACAAGCCTATAAGGTTATAGGGAGGTTGCAGGGAGAATGAGACGCATCACACCATAGATATATATAGAACACTAGATGTCTCGTCCGCTCTGCAGGCCAATGTAGTCGAACGTCCGCACGTCCGCACTGTACATAAAATATGTTGCTACAAGATTATAACCATGTTAATAACGTCTGTAAGAAACCAAACTGTTTGTAAATCCATCAAGATTTCAGCAAGACAAGAGTATTAGCGTTTGTGCAGATCACTGACTGACCACAGATTCCTCCAGAAAGCTTGCCTGTGGTAAGATGTCCACCTGTGATGACGTTCTAGACTAGACGCCGCCGTAAGACATCTAGTGTTCTATATATATCTATGCATCAAAGGGCCGAGGGTGGAGGGGGGGGTCTCCCTCCCCCTCCCCCCGGGGGCTAGCGAGTCACATCGAGAGACAGGGACACATCAAGAAGGTACGCAGGCTCGCTATGTACTCTGTTGTTATCCCTTTCTGCCATCTTGTTGGATGGTGACTGGGGGGGTTTGTGAGTTACTAGCAGAGTCCACTCTAGGAACAGTGTCATGGACTGCAGAGGTGATGCTGAGATCAGTTGGCGTAGAATAATTCAAGAGTTGTATCATCATGTAGGTTTGATTTACGTACACTGAGTGTAGTGCCGTTGAGCGTCCTACAGATACTGACTAAGTGTATAGTGAATTACCATAAAACTAAACTCTGGGCTTTATCAAATATATTAATAGATAAGTATAAACACACGCAGCACTACAGAAGTGGGGCACTCTGGGGTTCTTCACGCTGTTATTAACATCCTTCACAATATCAAAAACCCAGTGTGTGTTAATCAAGTTAGAATAAAGCCGCCGGCCTCACATGGCGAATAGTCCTTTGTTGTGTTTTTTTTGTGCCACGGTTATTAGTGCAATACCAGCATTTTAATCAAGACCCTTGAAGAGTCAACACACTGTCATTTCCACAGCTTGGATTGACCCAGCAGGGTTTCCCTAGAAACTGATCAAAACACGTCCCTCATGCATGTCAAGCTCACGGCTGAAGGATTTCCCCCACTGTGGCTTGAAGAACATGGGACCCGCACTTCAAAAAGCACATTTCCAGAATGAATCAATTCAAATCACTTTTATCTCAATCTTGTTTTGGTGTTGACCTTTACATGATGGCATTACAAATAATACACTGTGGAAAAATGTGGCATAGATGGCAACATTTAATAGTCTGGGTCCTAATTAATTTTGAGGAAACCATACCATACTCATACATGCGACAAGTTCAGATTTAAAGAGACGGAAATAAAAACGACCAGACCCGAGCGGCAGAAGCTGGCACAAGGAACCAGAGCTTGTTAGGGAGGTGTGGCGTACTGCCGATTAGATCTGGTGGGGCTAACCTCTACACACAGTCTCAGCTCTGGTACCGTACTCCTGGATAGGGGTTGGACTCTATTCTTCTCTGCTCATAAATCCCCGGCTGAGCGCCGCGGTGTTGGAGTTTACCCCGATGGACGAAAGAGTTGCCTCCCGGGGAAACACTGACTGTTGTTTGTGCGTATGCAACAAACGGCAGTTCAGAGTACTCAGCCTTCTTGGAGACCCTGAATGGAGTCCTGTATGGGGCTCCAGTAGGGGACTCTGTAGTTCTGCTGGGGATTTCAATGCCCATGTGGGCAACGATGGAGACACATGGAGAGGCGCGGTGGGGAGGAAGAGCCTCCCTGATCTAAACCAGAGTGGTAGTCTGTTGTTAGACTTCTCTGCTAGCCATGGATTGCCAATAACAAACAACAACATAAGGATGCTCATAAGTGTACCAAAAATCTCTGGGTGATGAGGGGCTGTCTTGGTTGACACGGCTATTAAACATTGCGTGGGAGTCTGGTACAGTGGCAAAGGAGTGGCAAACCGGGGTGCTGGTTCCGCTGTTCAAATAGGGGGACCAGAGAGTGCGTGCCAATTACCGGGTTATCACACTATTCAGCCTCCTTGGTAAAATCTACTCTAAGGTGCTGGAAAGCAGGGTTCGGCCGATCGTCAAACCTTGGATTGAGGAGTAACAATGCGGTTTCAGCCCCGGACGTGGAACTACAGACCAGCTATTCACTCTCTCCCCCCTGAGAGTATGCCCATCCGGTCTGCATGTGTTTTGGGGATCTGGAGAAGGCGGATGACAGGGTCCCCCGGGAGAAACTGTGGGAGGTGCTGCGCGAGTATGGGGTTAGGGGGTCAATCCTCAGGGCCATCAAATCTCTGTACTCCCAAAGCCTGAGCTTTGTCCGGGTTCTCGGCAGCAAGTCAGTATCGATCCCAGTGGGTGTTGGCCTCTTCCAAGCTTTGTCACCAATCCTGTTTGTGATATTCATGGACAGGATATCGAGACATAGTCTTGCTAGGGAGGGGTTGCAGTTCGGTGGTCTGAGGATCTCATCACTGCTTTCTGCAGAGGTTGTGTGCCTGATAGCATCATCGGCCTGTCAGCACTCACTGGATCGGCTCGCAGCTGATGTGAAGCGGCTGTGATGAGGATCAGCACCGTTTAATCTGAGGCCTTTTCTCGAGCGAGGGTACGATGGAGCATGAGGTTAGCCGGAGAATCTGAGAAGCCGGGGCGGTATTGTGTTTACTTTACGACATTTTGATGAAAAGACAGCTGAGCCGCAAGGCAAAGCTCTGGACCTACCGGTCGATCTTCGTTCCTCTCCTCACCTATGGTCATGAGGGATGGGTAATGACCACGGGTACAAACGGAGGAGACCTAAGGTAGACCCAGGAATAGGTAGAGAGATTATATCTCAACACTGGCCTGGGAACGCCTCGGGATCCCCCCATCAGAGCTGGTCAATGTGGCCCGGGAAAGGGAATTCTAGGGCCCACTGCTGGAGCTGCTGTCACCGCGACCCGACAGTGGATAATCGGTTTGACGATGAGGGGAAGAGGGGGGAAGTAAAAACGACATCAAACAAATAAACGTACAGTCAATGTTATGACGATCATGCATCTTTGTAAAAGTTATCTTGACCAAAGCAATGAGTCAGATGTATAATTTGCCCCCCAAACAAAACCAAACAAAGCTCATACTAGGAACAACCACTTGTTTACGTCGCGCCACCTCATATTAGGTGTAGTAGAGGTATTTGGGTATGGGGCAGGGACTCAGGTCCATTCATTGGAAGGGACTTCGGGGTCGGTACCGTTTGCAGCAGGTCTAAACCATAGGTTTTATTAAGTTTTTATTAAGTTTGTTTGCATTCCATACAAAGTGAATGGAGCGCTGTTTAAAGACAGTAACATGTATTTGTGAAAGGCCTGTTTTATTACGTTTTTATTAAAGGGACACTGTGTAATATTTTAAGTAATTTATTACCTCAAATCGACGTATTCATTCATAAATAAGTCCTCATTGGTGTAAAATGATCTCTGCCAAAAATCTCACTTATCCTCCTGAGCGAAGAATAATGAATATGTAGTTACATAGGACGGGTAAGCTTCACGGAGGCTTCCATGTTCTTCCGGTCTATGAACTGCCGAGAGGGACAAAAAGCACTACGTGGTACTGGAAATGCAAACGCCTTTTCACTCTGAGCCAGCGTGAATGATGACTGAAATAATTCACTATCTTGCTCGAGGAGTAATTACTCATACATCATTAGCTTACACTAAGGATTCAATGCAGTTTGAAATTTGTTTGAAATAACGAATCATCACTCGAATGACTCGATGAGGTAGTATTGGATTTCACAGCTACTTGGCACATACTGCCCACCGTAGTTTTTGAACAAGCGAGCACCATTAGTTTGAATGCAATATACAATTGTACCGCTAGATGGGAGTAATTTTTACACAGTGTCCCTTTAAGTTTGTTTGCATTCTATACAAAGTGAATGGAGCGCGATGTATTGTTTTCCCCCATGATGGCCACCATAGCAACCATGGACATATTATAGATAACAACAAGCAATGGGCGTGTTTGGCAGAGCAATGGGCGTGTTTGGCCGGTGGGCTTGTTTGGCAGTGGTGGTTTTTGCCAAGTGGCTCCGGCTACAGATAGACCTACTTGATGAAGGTAGGGATTGGATTCTTTTGGTTGGATTTCCACATCTAGCTTACCCTACCCGGTTTCTCAATATTGCTTACCCTAGCTGAAATAGAGGACAGCCCTCTGTTTGAGTAAAATAAAATTTTCAAGAATCTTACAGCGTGCAACATCAAACATCTTTTGCTAAAGCTGAAATTCTCATTCAAAGCTACCAATTTGATCGCAAACACTTATTAAGGGGCGTTCTCGGTAGCCGCGAATACTCCCCCTGGTGCTGCCTTAGATTTTTCTATCTTAGCAGACGTAAAACATTTAAATTACATGTAACAGTCCAAAGCAAAGGGAAAAGACGGAAAAGTATGATATCACCCCTTTAACTAAATTGTTAACATTTGTTTATTATGATGCATTTGGCTTTGTGAATGTTTTAATAAACTACAGCTGAAAGGCCCTATTGTTACACGCAACCACCCACCCACTCTATTGGCAGCCTTAGCCAAGTCTTCGTCTGGGAGCAGTATTTTTGTGAGCAACACGTTCGAAAAAAGAGTGTGATACAAAAATGACAGGTAAAATCATGTCTTGCTTTATGATAATTCTGTTGCTGATATTATATGGCATACTATTTGACATGTATTGCCAATATATTCAAAGGTGAAACAAGCAAAATAAATGAAACATAATGCCGCAAATTATGTGTGTCAGGTGTGTTGGTAAAATATTGTTCCAGTGTTCCCCTTTTTAACATTGATCACCGGGCCTCTGAGTCCCATAATGTTGATGAGGCCACTTTTTTTATACGTTGACCTTTGTGAGCATCACCTTACTAAAATATAGTATTCTCTGTCTTTTATTACTTTAATAAATGACAACACATCCAGCTCACTTGGACAATCTTCATCTCATTTCAGATCTTGACATCACTCTCCCCCCCCCCCCAACACACACCCACACTTAACATGAATGTTAAGTCATGTTTTTGTGGACAGAGATGGTCCCTCAATTTGGTTTCCTAATTGCAGAAGTAGAATCAATCTGTTGTATGAATGAACCATGAAGCTCAGTCAGTTACTTTCAGTTGGAAGAGTGGAAGGAGACCAGGAGAAGGCTTCAAATATTTCCCCTTGGTGCTGTTTTCAAAATATGTATTTAATTATGAACTTAGTCATGACTAAGTGAACCAATGAAAGAACTGGTTCAGGACAGACCAGAACATACAACAACAGCGACAGCAGAGGCAAACAAAGAAACGCACGAGACACCTGCCTCTCCCACTTTCACTCCACATCCATTCAATCTTTAAGGGCTGCCACAGACTGCAAATGGCGTGATGGCAGTTTGTATGCACATTCTTTCTCCTTCTTCAGATAGCATTAGCAGGCCACTTTTTTATGCGTTCTATTTTTTCGTGCAAAGCAGTCTCGCTCTGATTGCACCCTCATCCTAGCCCAGTATTAAATATTGCCCCTTATAATAGATCAACGCCCCTTATATTAGATCAACGCCCCTTATATAAGATCAACGCTGTGGTGATATCTGTAGTTCCACATGTTGCCACAAGGTGTCGGTAGCGGTCCTACTAATGAGTGATTACTGTTAATACAGGGTAGATTTAGTACCGAGTTCATATAGTGAAGTCGCATGTAAGATGCTCCGTCTTTATAATAAATGACAAGTGCTAAACAAAGATTCTTTATTGAAATGAAGAACAAAACATGGTACCAGGAGTAAAAGACGTGAAGTGAGTGAGTTTCGGTTCTGGAAAAGCGGACAGTCGCCTACAAATTCGACGATGGAGAACTTGATGAGACCTCCCGGACACCTAAAGCTAACGGGAAACGTCGACAGTAATTGGCGCACATTTCAGCAACAGATTCGGCTCTACATCGAGGCAGTGGGGTTGGACAACAAACCGGACGCAAGAAAGGTAGCGTTATTACTCACTATAGCTGGGCCACAAGCCATTGAAGTATACAACACCTTCGTATATGAGGATGGGGAAGACCAATCCAAGTTTAATACTGTGCTAGCCAAGTTCGAAGCGTATTGTTCACAAAAAAAAAACGAGACGTACGAGAGATACGTATTCCGTTCAAGGCTGCAGCAGCCAGGGGAGAGTGTTGACGGCTTCGTCACAGACTTGAAGATAAAAGCACAATCATGCAATTTTGGAACCCTCAAAGATTCGATGATAAAGGACCAGATCGTATTCGGAATTGATGACAAGAAGGTTAGGGAAAGACTGATAAGGGAGACTGACCTAAAGCTAGATGGAGCGGTGAAAATAGCCCAGGCTAGCGAGCTAAGCAAAAAGCATGTGCGAACGTTCAGTGAAGCAGCGACTAGCAATGCTAACCTGCGAGAGATGGCAGATGTTGGCGCCATTTCTAAGCACCACAATGCACGTCGAGGACATTCCAGTGGACAGAAAACGGGACAGTTTCAGTGCAAACGGTGCGGCACACAGCATAAGCCCAGAGAATGCCCTGCTTTCGGCAAGCAGTGCAGCAACTGCCAAGGCAATAATCACTTTGCCAAACAGTGTTTTTCGAAACGAAAAGAGAAACAGAGAGGAAGATCGGTGAATGTCGTGGAAGATCCGGAATTAGGTGAGACATTCTTTATTTCCACTGTGAACTGTGAAGATGAACCAAAAGCACAGATAAACGCTGTTAAATCAGACAAATGGATAGCACCACTGCAAATTAATGGGACTGTAGTTACAATGAAGCTAGATACTGGTGCAAAAGCAAACTTGATCAGCATGTCAGATGTGACGGCAATGAGAGAAAAACCAAAAATACAGAAGAAAACACTCGCACTAAAAGACTACAATGGACAGAGCATTGAGTGTTTAGGCACATGCAAGCTGGAAGTCACAGTCAAGGATAAAGTGCATCACCTGCTCTTCTCAGTTGTTCCTGAAGGACTTGATTCACTGCTAGGGGACAAAGCCTGTGAAAGCTTGGAGCTAGTGAAAAGAGTGTACCGGATCAACACCAGCATGACTGACTCACCTGACTCTGCTGACACGATCGTGCAGAACTTCTCCGACGTCTTCAGAGGTTTTGGTATGCTGCCATTTACATACAAAATTCAACTGAAAGACAACGCACAGCCAGTTGTTCATGCCGCAAGAAGAGTTCCACTGGCACTCAGAGACAGCTTGAAGAAAGAACTGGAGCGGATGACGGCGCTTGGAGTGATAAAAAAGATCGAAGAACCAACGGAGTGGGTTAATTCCATGGTCTGCGTAAAGAAAAAGAATGGAGAGCTTAGGATATGCATGGATCCAAAAGACCTAAATGAAAATATCAAGCGTGAACACTACCAAATACCCAAGCGAGAGGAGATCACCAGCGAGATGGCAGGCGCCAGGTACTTCTCAAAAATGGATGCATCACAAGGTTTTTGGCAATTGAGGCTGGATGAGAGCAGTACCAAGATGTGTACGTTCAATACACCCTTTGGACGATACTGTTTCCAGAGGCTCCCCTTTGGAATTATATCCGCCTCTGAAATCTTTCATAGGGCAATGGAGCACATCATCGAAGGCCTGGATGGAGTAAGAGCCTATGTAGATGACATAATTATATGGGGGTCCACAATCCAGCAGCACAATCAGAGACTGACCAGTGTTCTAGAGCGAATAAAAGATAATGGATTAAAGCTCAACAAAAACAAATGCCAGTTTGCTGCTCAAGAGATCGTGTTCCTCGGAGACAAGCTCTCAGCTCAGGGAATACAGGCAGATGAAGAAAAGATCAACGCCATAATGAACATGCCAAAGCCCACAGACAAACCAGGTGTCCTACGCATCATGGGAATGGTAAACTTCATCGGGAAATTCATACCCAATCTCTCAGCGAAAACAACTCACCTGCGTGAGCTCCTCCACAAAGAAAACAACTTCAACTGGACAGCCAACCATGAGCGCGAGTGGCTAAAGCTCAAAGATGCACTCACTGCCACACCTGTGCTGACATTCTTCGACCCAACCCAAAGAATCAAGGTGTCGACAGATGCTTCGAAAGATGGAATCGGTGCGGTACTACTACAAGCCGAAGGTGAGCACTGGAAACCTGTAGCATATGCATCTAGGTCAATGACAGAGACTGAGTGCAGATATGCACAAATTGAAAAAGAATGTCTCGGATTAGTGTTTGGCCTTGAAAAGTTTCACAGCTGCATATACGGCCTACCCACCTTCACAGTTGAGACTGACCATCGTCCACTCGTTGCAATAATGAAAAAGAACCTGAATGAAATGTCACCACGGATACAGCGCATGATGATGAAGATGCAGAGGTATGACATTGAACTCATCTACACACCAGGCAAGCACCTCATTCTCGCCGATGCATTGTCAAGAGCTCCTATCAAGGGTTGTGCGAGCACGACTGAAGAAGATGTCCAGGTGCACGTCAACACGGTGTCCGCAGCGCTTCCTGTGTCCGACGCCAAGAGCCGGCAGATCATCGACGAGACGGTGAAAGATCCAGAGCTACAGCGCGTCATGGAGAACATCCGGGATGGATGGGCTGCAGGATCCTGTCCACAGTTCTTCCACGTCAGAGGTGAGCTGAGTGTAGTCAATGGACTGTTGTTAAAACAAAACAGAATAGTCATTCCACGCACACTTAGAAAAGAGCTACTGCAGAGAATTCATGAAGGACACTTAGGTGTCGAAAAATGTAAAAGAAGGGCAAGAGACACAGTATACTGGCCAGGACTTAACAAAGACATTAACAACATGACAGGCAAATGCGAGACATGCCTGAAATACAGAAACAAACAAACAAAAGAGCCAATGACGGTAACTGATGTGACAACAGCATCTTGGCACAAAGTAGGAATGGACTTGTTCCACCTGAAAGGAAAGGATTACTTGGTAGTAATTGACTATTTCTCAAATTACCCTGAGATGGCATTACTCTCAAGCACAACATCCAACTGTGTCATTACACATGCCAAGTCCATCTTCGCCAGACATGGCATTCCGCATACAGTAATGAGTGACAATGGACCATGCTTCAGTAGCAAGGAGTGGCAAGACTTCGCAAAAGTCTATGATTTCAAGCATGTCACATCTAGCCCACTGTATGCACAGTCTAATGGCAAAGCAGAGAAAGGCGTTCACATCCTGAAGCAGCTGTTGAAAAAGGCTGCAGACAGTGCTTCCGATCCTTACCTGGCTCTACTGAGCTACAGAGCATCACCTCTGGAATGCGGACTGTCACCTGCTGAGCTGCTGATGAATAGAAAGCTTCGAACAACACTTCCAACCTCTGCAAAGCAAAAGAAACGCCCAAAGCTGGAACAAAAGCTGAAACATCAGAAAATGAAACAAAAGAATTTCTATGACAGAACAGCAAAGCCGCTTCCACCACTGTCCAGGGACGACGCAGTCAGGATTGAAAGTCCTGAAGGATGGACGACGAAAGCTACTGTTCTTCAAGAGGTCGCTCCACAGTCCTACACTGTGAAAACACCAGAAGGACAGATCATCAGGCGAAACCGGCGCAGTCTCCTGAAAACACCAGCAACACCAGAGACTGTTCCAGACCAAGAGCTCAGTCAAACCCAAGCTGAGTCCGTGTCAATCTCCACACATAATGCACACTGCAACACAGACACAGACACTGATAATCTAACTAATACTTCTCTTCCAGGTGAAATGCTGATAAGAAGATCCGCTAGACATATCAAGAAACCTGAGAGACTTGACCTGTAAAAAAAAAAAAAAGAAATGAGTTAATGTGTTATGTGTTATAGCATTAATGTTTGAGTTTAGTTACAGTAATTAATTAGCCATTGTGTTTTTTCTTACATAACTAAATACCAAGAATGAGTTATGATGTTTGTTGTTACTACCTATAATGAGAAAAGAAGTCCATGTAGTTTAATGGAAAAGTTGTCTAAGGTAATTACTGACACTTGTGATGCGTTTAGTTTTTCATGCTTCAGAGAAAGGGGGATGTGGTGATATCTGTAGTTCCACATGTTGCCACAAGGTGTCGGTAGCGGTCCTACTAATGAGTGATTACTGTTACAGGGTAGATTTAGTACCGAGTTCATATAGTGAAGTCGCATGTAAGATGCTCCGTCTTTATAATAAATGACAAGTGCTAAACAAAGATTCTTTATTGAAATGAAGAACAAAACAAACGCCACTTATATTAGATAAACAACAATTATATTAGATCAATGCCCCTTATATTAAATCAACGCCCCTTATATTAAATCAACGCCCCTTATATTAGATCACCGCCCATTATATTAGATAAACACCCCTTAAATATTAAATCAACGGCTCTTATATTAGATCATCATATTATGTTAGATCAACAACCCATATATTAGATAAATGGTTGCGATTGGCATGACCCGGGCAAGGTGTGCTGGAGATCTGTTTGAGCGGGAGGGGGGCCAGACGCGTATGCCAGAGCAAAGAAAACATGAGCTTGCAGATGAATGGCCGCCCTTTGTGCGGTGGAGCCCAGATCTACCACTGTTCTGTTTGCTTTGTCCATGAAAGGTCTTGACTTCTGGCAATCCGCAAGGACACTACACTTGTGAAATCACACCATTCCAAACCAGTGGCCACCAGGAAAGTCAAGCTGCCATGGCGTGCCTGACACACACACACACACACTTTTGTCAACATGACTCACTTGAAATGCCAGGTGTAAACACAACAATTACCCACAATCCATCTGAGAGGTTCCATGCGATTTAAACACACAGATATGTATGGATGGATGTAAACTATGTGTCTGTGTGGGTGTGTGCATGTATGCATGTTTGTGTGTGTATGTATGTTGTGGCATCCCGCCACGTAAACCTCGGCCTGGACGGGCCCGAGGGGCCGTGAGGGACGGGATATACCACCCCCACCCACCAGCCGGCGACGGAGAGCATCCCTTTCGCCTCCCCAATCAGGGTGATTGGTGGACACCTGGCCGGTGGCAGGGGAGCCATCTTAAAAGGAGGTCCAGGACAGCACAGTACGGCACGGGAGCAAGGAGGAAGTGTTCGTGTTCGTGAGAGGCTAGAGGCCCACGGAGACCCTAGAGACCCCGTCTCCTTCATTGTATTTAAGTTGTACTCAATAAATGCCTTTAACGCCGTATCCGCACGCAAAAAGTGTCGTTTATCCGTGGAACCTGGCCCAACCGAGCACCGGGTTACCACATATGGTGGAGAATGCAGGCACTGAAGAACCCACTACAACCCCCACGGTAAAGTACCCCACCTATTAAGAGTGCAGAACCCGGACGGGACAGACGCCGCCGCCGCCAGGGACGCCGCCGCCGCCGCCAGGGACGCCGCCGCAGCAGCGGGAGAGAAGGCCGCAGCGCGAGGCCGGTACGGGACGGCGCCGGCGGACGTGGGGACGGGTCGGCCCTGTATGCTGGCGACCTGCTGGGCGCAGGGAACGTCCGGTAGTCCGACCATCCCGGCGCGGGTGATGAACCGGGACACGCAGGCCCTCCTGGACACCGGCAGTGTGGTTACCCTCCTTCGCCCCGACCTGGCGGGTGGGAAGGCAGGGGAACCGATGGAGGTGGCCTGCGTCCACGGGGACACCCGGACATGTGCCACGTGGTTGTCCGCACCACCCACGGTGTGTTCACGATCCGGGCGGGGATTGTTCCCCACCTACCGGTCCCGTTGGTAAACGGGAGGGACTGCCCGATTTTCCGCCGGTTTTGGGACCCGGCACTAGAGTCCCGAGGCAGGAGAGATGCGGTTGCCGTCGCGGCGAGAGATGCCGTCGCGGCGAGAGATGCGGTTGCCGTCGCGGCGAGAGATGCGGTTGCCGTCGCGGCGAGAGATGTGGCTGCCGTCGCGGCGAGGGATGCGGCCGGCGCCGCTGCGAGAGGGGCGGCCGCCGCCGCCACGAGGGACGCAGCCGCCGCCGCAGGACACACCCGGCCCCGTCGAGATACCTGCCTGGGCGGGTCCCTCGTCTACCTGAGGCTTGGTCAGAGGGTGGAAGAGTGTGGCATCCCGCCACATAAACCTCGGCCTGGACGGGCCCGAGGGACCGTGAGGGACGGGATATACCACCCACCAGCCGGCGACGTAGAGCATCCCTTTCGCCTCCCCAATCAGGGTGATTGGTGGACACCTGGCCGGTGGCAGGGGAGCCATCTTAAAAGGAGGTCCAGAACAGCACAGCGCGGCACGGAAGCAAGGAGGAAGTGTTCGTGTCCGCTAGAGGCTAGAGGCCCACGGAGGCCCTAGAGACCGCGTCTCCTTCATTGTATTTAAGTTGTACTCAATAAATGCCTTTAACGGCGTATCCGCACGCAAAAAGTGTCTTCTTCCGTGGAACCTGGCCCAACCGAGCACCGGGTTACCACAATGTATGTATTTGTTTTAGAGACGTCACATGATCAGCCAAATAAGAGGATAAAGATGGTGCCTCTTATCTACTTAAAATGGTGCCTTAATATTTAGGCGCTATTATTTGAGCATAACTTGCCCGTCAGCTATTAATGAAAGAAATTTGCCGTGAGAATATCTGTTTCTGTCCATCTCTCCATCTATCTAGGGATTTGTTCTCTTCTGCTCTCTTTAAGTCTCAAATCGTAGCAACAGCAGCTTTAAACTGAATCCACCTTTGAAACCAGTTAAGATTTCAAAGGATATAACAAGGAGTAGAACTTATCGGTGTGCATTGTGCGACGGCTCCTCTAATATTGTGTGACTGCACAGACTATGTATCACTGCCAATATGTGTTCAATGTAGGCTAATATCACATGACACTCCAAGTCTAATTCCTGCTCCCAATCTATATTCTGCTCATGATGCAAAGCCCAGGCCCAGATACCTGTAGGAAAGCGACATCAATGTCTAATCAGGCCAGTTATGGTACATCCTTCATTAAATCCGATCCAATATCACGGAATCAACCGGACAGCCTGCTTATGAAGCATCGCAGAGATAATCCCTCTTAACAGGATATGTAACCCCTACATGCAGATCATGAGAGTGCACTAACACATTGGGTAGTGTATTATTCTGATCGGGATCGAGATACTGTTTAGTGTTTAGCCTGTTGCTGGTGGCGGAGGGGGGGGTGTGTCTGGGGGGGGGAATCCAGAGGTAGACCTCACAAGCTACACAGACAGGAACCTCAGTTGGAATCCAATTACAAAACACTTTCATCGTTTCATCAAGCACATTGAATAAATTAACATAAGTTTGTGTAATTGTTGTCATGTCAATACATTTAACTGCTTAATGATTTCGAAAATCTAAATTACATTTGGTGTGATTAACCAATCCAATCCAAGGAATGTAGTTGAGTAAACAGAATAAGCAAAGCGATGATGGCCCTTCATTATATCCGGAGTTAATCGCAAGCACTTTGCTATGAATTGAATGAAAAAAACAGGTATTTGTTAGACAAGATCTCCCTTATTTTTGGAAGCCTGGCAACAGGTGTTAGTTCTATTTGCATGTCTATTCCCTTTGAAAAGATCAACTAATATACAATATTACAAAAATATGAAGTGGGTCACTATGATGAAACGGAGTGTTAAGTGTCTTAAAACAAACTTTCAAGAATGCCCATTAACAATTTTAAACAATGTTAATTGGTTTCACAAAGCCTACAGAATTAATATATTCAGTGTTGAAACATAAGAGTTTAAAAACAAGGACCTGAGGCGGGAACCCTAAACACTGGCTGTACATTGTACAAATAACACAAAGTTTCCTTTTATAGACATAGCACTTATTTTACAACAAAACAAAGTGTCTGCCACACCACTCTTCAAAGTCACCCTGACACCCCTTTGACACCCTCATAGATCAACCCCATCGACATTTTAAGGACACATTTTCCACATTCCGCAAAAAATCAGTAGTACATTAGTAGAGAACCTCATTTTTCATGCCGAAAAAATAGTTTATTACATATTGGGCTGATGAGAATAAACATATAGAGCTATACAGTATGTATGGCTCAATATTCATTAAATGCTCACGAAACAGTTATTACATTCAGATAGGCTGCAATCCCATGGAATTTAAGCAAACATTTGGTAAAGGAAGTACTGCATAGCCTTTCCACACAGACAGACAGACAGACAGACACCTTGACCATTGGTCAATTAGTCAATTTAACATTGTCAGCCTAATTCAAGACGGATGCTGGTGCAAAAAGAGAACAATAACATGTTTGGGCAAAGCAGGGATTTGGCCTTAAAAGAAAACATTATCACAGAAAAACAATCCAACTGTCACATTTCTTGTCGTCATGTAAGACACCTGTAAAAAGACCTGTAAGGCAATGTCATACCATTCAGACTACACTGTAGCCAATGAATGTATCATGTAGGCTAATTATGCATAAAGGATTGACGATTCTGGCTTTAAGGCATCTGCACATCGTTGTAGGCATACGAGAAGATCTTAACATCAAGTTATATTGAAAAATGGACAATTGAAATTAAATCACAAAATGGTTTGTTAAGGATCAAATGAAGGGTATCAAAAAATACGTTTGGTAAAGGCTTTCCTACGTTGTTAACAGGGGAATCCATCCATCAGAAAATCTATTAAAAAATCAACTTGTCTAACCCTGTCACTTCTGAACACCCCACACTGTTGATCACCCCTCGCTTTTGATCACCTCAACACCGCTGAAGTGGGCCAGCTCCTGCAGCACGGCGCTCTTGCCCAGGTGGTCGTTCCTTCTCTTCTCCATGATCACATCGTCTAGACTCTGGAACTCCAGATTGTGCCAATGTTTATCGGACAGAATCATCTTCAAGCGGTATGGCTGTTTTCCGATCCTTATCTCCCCACCCGTCTTAAACTCTCGCTTCCCAAACCTGCACCAGGCGGCGAAGCACTCGGAGCTCCTCCAGCTCAGCTCCCGGTCCTTCAGGCCCACCTGCTCCATAGCCGCCTGGACCACCAGGTCTGCACCGAGGGGCCTGAACCTGTACAGCTCGTTCACCACCCTGCACCTCCTTCCCTGACAGGCGTCCGTCAGGAAGCTGCTTTTGACCTCACATCTGTGCAAGTGCACCACTTGGAGATGTCCAACATACACAGCCCAGTGGGGGGGCTGGCCGGCGGCCACGAACTCCACCAGGTCCCCCGCTGTGCATCTGTGGAGGAGGTCCTCCGGGGTGTGGGACTCCAAGTCGTTGGACACGAGGCTCTTCTCGTAGATGCAGTCTCCACGGTGGTATACGGCGCACTCCACCTCGTCGCGTCTGTCGTAGGGCTTCTCTTCCCGGTTCCGGTCCTTCTCGACCACGTGCTCCTCCAGCTCATCGTTGTCGCTCGAGAAGATGTAAGAAACCCCGATCCGATGACCCTCCTCTGGGTCCAGGCCGTTGGGGTCCACCGTGGGAACTCCTGCGTAACTTAAATGCGCAATCTTATCCGCTTGGTTTCCCATCCCGCTGCTCCGACTCCACCGCGTAACGCGATCCGCAGTGTGTGAGCTCCACCTGTTACCAGTCAGCACACATCACAGACCGCCACGACACCGTCCTCCACACTGGAGAGACATTTCCTCAAAATTACGCACGGATCCTCCCCGTTGGAGATCAGATCAGTAATGAAGTAGACCTCCTTGGAAGTAAATGCGACAACCCGGAACGCCAAAGTGATCTCGAATCCAGTAGCTCTAAATCCCTCAGGTGTCCCTCGAGGCTCACCTGCTTTTGTCGAAGTTATATCAAAATAAACAGGTGGTTGAAGACGTTGGTGATGCAAAAACAAATAAACATTAGCTAGAATCTTGTCGCTCTGTTTGCGTTATCCTGGTTCCCCATCACGGTTCATTCTCTATAAACCACAGCCCGCTGCTGGCAAACCTGCTCGGTGGCAGATCTCTGGCGAGTGGCGACTGGTGAAGGGCTTTCTTTAAAGGGGAAGTGGCTGTTTCTTGACTCCACCTACTCCCTACTTTACACAATAGTACATTCATAGGTGGATCTGTTGCATCATATTCATCACCTCAAATCAGGAGTCCACCTTAAAAGTTTGTGTGTGTGTGTGTGTGTGTGTGTGTGTGTGTGTGTGTGTGTGTGTGTGTGTGTGTGTGTGTGTGTGTGTGTGTGTGTGTGTGTGTGTGTCTCTCTCTCTTTGTGTGCGTCTCTCTTTGTGTGTGTGTGTGTGTGTGTGTGTGTGTGTGTGTGTGTGTGTGTGTGTGTGTGTGTGTCTCTCTCTTTGTGTGCGTCTCTCTTTGTGTGTGTGTGTCTCTCATTCTCTCTCGTGTTTGTCTCTATCTCCCTCTGTGTTTGTGTGGTTCACTTTGTGTGTGTGTGTGTGTGTGTGTGTGTGTGTGTGTGTGTGTGTGTGTGTGTGTGTGTGTGTGTGTGTGTGTGTGTGTGTGTGTGTGTGTGCGTCAATGCAGACATGCTTGTTCTCGCCCTCCTCTGAGAGGTAACAGACGGGGGAGGGGCAACACCACTTTCCACTGCCTGCTCACCGACCTGGCTGGGAGATGTGTCTCCTCGAGGGACGGTGTCTGGGAATGGTCACAAACACACGCACAATAAGACATGTACTATTCCCCAAGACTTGGGGATACTACAAGTTCTTGTTTACACATAACACAATACAACACAATGAAGACTGTAGGTCCTTAGAGACACAAGTCTTTTACTTTGCTCATGGTCAGAGTATTGGTTTATTTCTGGCCCACACAATTAGATACTATTAAAAATCAACAGCATATCACATTTAAGCTCATAAACTCCTTTGAAATGAATGGACATTCCATTGTTATTAAATGTGTATGAACCAGTTAAACTTGTTAACCCAGAGCCGTTTAATGGCTTCAGCTGTACGCTTATTGCAATATCAAAGTCACTTAGGCGAACACTGTATTTGATACAGTGTAGAAAAATGTATGTTTCTGACTGCCGCAGTAAGGCTTTAACTACTTCAGCAGCTCCATCGGGTGATCGGGTCAGACTGGAAGAGGTCAGAACTGTTCTTAATGTACACTTGTTAATTGCACATTAAACACTTTTTTTTGCAGTGCCATGCCGTTTGGTTTAAACTATATATCAATCAGTTATTTAAATATACATAGGCCTATTGTATTTTTATTTTTTTCATTTTCGCATTTATTCCACAAGTACCTAGCTTCAAAGAATAAGCTCAACCCATTAGACCATTGTAGATAACAGAACCTGAACAAGAATTACTGGGGCCAGCAGTACGGCCACTGTCATTTCCATACAGAATACAACCATTTCGGTACATTCCTTACAACTCGGAAAATCTAGGAAGAAAGTTCATGATTGTGGTGTTATTCAAAGTGATATCCTCATCTTATTTGACTGGAGCAGCAGCTCTGATTCCCGTGAGGTGTGACCCAGGGTATAGCCCGGGGCATGTGCAATTTAGAAGTGATGCCTTAACCTTTGCCCAAAATAGCTTCACCATCCATAAATTCCCAGGACTTGAGTGTCCGACAGAGTGAGAAACCGGGAGAGGGAGATAGCAATAGAGTGTTTACCTACTGTGCATTCAGCCCGCGTGCCACTTTCTAAAGCTGTAACTGAGCGTGTCGAGGCAGATGGACAGAGCACGAACCCCCGGGTGTGGAGTCTGGTCACCTGGACCGCGTCCATGGAGGGCGTTCTAATGGAGGCCTCGTTACTCGCAGCCTGCAGTCGTCGTTTTGTTAACATTAAACACCCGGTGCATTCACATGCAGATAATAAGCTATGTTACAGAACCCGATAATAACTGCTATTGGTAATCCTTAACAATCATCCTTTGTCATTTAAACACTATGACCTGGATTCAGCTGCAGGAATTAATTCTGCTCAGGCACCAAAAGATCAACTGGTCAATCCCCCCCCCCTCCCAGTTTACACCAAGCCCAGTCTGGGGTTTGGGGATTGGTGGAAATGCAAGGCCAGAAAGACTGCTCAGAACACTGCTCAGGTTGAATATCGAACACCACTAACCACTCGGTGAGTTGCACATTTCTGAAAAACAACGTTTAGGGTTGTTTTAAGGACAGGTTATTGAATGCTCGTAGCCAGCCATTGTGAAGCAGGCAGGGGCGATTCGAAATGAGCCAAATACCCGAGATAGGGCCAATCGTCAAAATATCAATGTCAAACACGCTGTTTCATCCTAGACAACCAGGCTCAAAATGCAAAATACCAGACTTATCCTTTGAATGAATTGAAAGAATTGAAAACCTTAAATAAATATTTTCCCCCAATTTCCCTGGCAAATTTAATTATGTTAATAAGTTCGAGTTCTAGCAAAATTCTAACACAAAATACAATCAATGATCATTTGAATTGACAGGGTACCTGCAGTTTTCAACCAGTTACATTTAAGACATAAACCGCTTAGAGGAAGGAGGCAAATAAGTACTTCACATTCAACAACTTTTGACATTTGGTTGATGTTAATTATTCTTCCTCTCCCAATAGTTATTGGGGTATTGGCATATTTACCACCAAAGCCCGCTCAAACATGATTGCTGGAGTACAAACTGACACCAGAACACCTCTGATACCAAAATCTCTTTTTCCTGCAGATTCTGCATTCATATGCAGATATCTGTTTAAAGAGATTTGCCAAGCATTATCCTCATCCTCATCCTCATCGTCATCCGCTTATCCGGGGTCGGGTCGCGGGGGGAGCAGCTCAAGCAGGGGGCCCCAGACTTCCCTTTCCCGGGCCACATTGACCAGCTCTGACGGGGGGATCCCGAGGCGTTCCCAGGCCAGTGTTGAGATATAATCTCTCCACCTAGTCCTGGGTCTTCCCCGAGGTCTCCTCCCCACTGGATGTGCCTGAAACACCTCCCAAGGAAGGCGCCCAGTGGGCATCCTTACCAGATGCCCGAACCACCTCAACTGACTCCTTTCTAAGTAAAGGAGCAGCGGCTCTAATCCGAGTTCCTCACGGATGGCTGAGCTTCTCACCCTATCCCTAAGGGAGACGCCAGCCACCCTTCTGAGAAAACTCATCTCGGCCGCTTGTACCCGCGATCTCGTCCTTTCGGTCATCACCCAGCCCTCATGACCATAGGTGAGGATAGGAACGAAGATCGACCGGTAGATCGAGAGCTTTGCCTTGTGGCTCAGCTCTCTTTTCGTTACAACGGTGCGGTAAAGCGAACGCAATACCGCCCCCGCTGCTCCGATTCTCCGGCCAATCTCACGCTCCATAGTACCCTCACTCGCGAACAAGACCCCGAGGTACTTGAACTCCTTCACTTGGGCTAAGGACTCATTTCCTACCCGGGTAAGCAATCCACCGGTTTCCTGCTAAGATTCATGGCCTCAGATTTAGCGGTGCTGATCCTCATCCCAGCCGCTTCACACTCGGCGGCCAGCCGATCCAGTGAGTGCTGAAGGTCACAGGCCGATGATCCAATGAGGACCACATCATCTGCAAAAAGCAGTGACGAGATCCTCAGACCACCGAACTGCAACCCCTCCCCACCACGACTACGCCTCGATATCCTGTCCATGTATATTACAAACAGGATTGGTGACAAGGCGCAGCCCTGGCGGAGACCAGCACCCACTGAGAACGAAACTGACTGGCTGCCGAGAACACGAACACAGCTCTCGCTTTGGGAGTACAAAGATTGGATGGCCCTGAGGATAGACCCCCTTACCCCATACTCCCGCAGCACCTCCCACAGTTTCTCCCGGGAGACCCGGTCATACGCCTTCTCCAGATCCACAAAACGCATGTAGACCGGATGGGCATACTCCCAGGCCCCCTCCAGGATCCTTGCGAGAGTGAAGAGCTGGTCCGTAGTTCCACGTCCGGGGCGAAAACCGCATTGTTCCTCTTCAATCTGAGGTTCGACGATCGGCCGAACCCTCCTTTCCAGCACCTTGGAGTAGACTTTACCAGGGAGGCTGAGAAGTGTGATACCCCGGTAATTGGCACACACTCACTGGTCCCCCTTTTTGAACAGGGGAACCACCACCCCGGTTTGCCACTCCTTTGGCACTGTACCCGACTCCCACGCGATGTTGAATAGGCGTGTCAACCATGACAGCCCCTCAACACCCAGAGCCTTTAGCATTTCTGGCTGGATCTCATCAATCCCTGGGGCTTTGCCACTGCGGAGATGTTTGACTACCTCAGTGACCTCCACCAGGGAAATTGACGACGAAACACCATCAACCTCGAGCTCTGCCTCCAACATAGAGGGCGTGTTATTCGGATTCAGGAGTTCCTCAAAGTGTTCCTTCCAACGTCCGACGACCTCCTCAGTTGAGGTCAACAGAGTCCCATCCTTACTGTACACAGCTTGGATGGTTCCCCGTTTCCCCCTCCTGAGGTGCCGGATAGTCTTCCAGAAACACTTTGGTGCCGACCGAAAGTCCTTCTCCATGGCCTCTCCGAACTTCTCCCACACCCGCTGCTTAGTCTCCGACACGGCAGCCGCTGCAGCCCTTCGAGCCTGTCGGTACCTTGCAACCGAGTCAGGAGTCCTCCAGGATATCATATCCCGGAAGGCCTCCTTCTTCAGTCGGACGGCTTCCCTGACCACCGGTGTCCACCACGGTGTCCGAGGGTTACCGCCCCTTGAGGAGCCTAAGACCCTGAGGCCACAGCTAGCCACCGCAGCTTCAGCAATGGAGGCTTTGAACACCGCCCACTCCGGCTCAATGCCCCCAACCTCCACAGGAATGCCAGAAAAGCTCCGCCGGAGGTGTGAGTTGAAGATACCTAGGATGGGGGCCTCCTCCAGACGTTCCCAGTTCACCCGCACTACTCGTTTGTGCTTACCAGGTCTATCCGGAAATTTCCCCCATTCCCTGATCCAACTCACAACCAGATGGTGGTCGGTTGACAGTTCCGCCCCTCTCTTTACCCGAGTGTCCAAAACATGCGGCCTCAGATCAGATGACACGATCACGAAATCGATCATCGATCTTCGGCCTAGGGTACTCTGGTACCAGGTACACTTATGAGCACCCTTATGTTCGAACATGGTGTTTGTTATGGATAATCCATGACTAGCACAGAAGTCCAATAACAAACGACCGCTCGGGTTTAGATCAGGGAGGCCGTTCCTCCCCACCACGCTTCTCCAGGTGTCTCCATCGTTGCCCACGTGGGCGTTGAAGTCTCCCAGCAGAACTACGGAGTCCCCTACTGGAGCCCCATACAGGACTCCATTCAGGGTCTCCAAGAAGGCAGAGTACTCTGAGCTGCTGTTTGGTGCATACGCACAAACAACAGTCAGAGTTTTCCCCCCTACAACCCTTAGGCGCAGGGAGGCGACCCTCTCGTCTACCGGGGTAAACTCCAACACCGCGGCGCTCAGCCGGGGATTTATGAGTATCCCCACACCCGCCCGGCGCCTCACGCCCTCAGCAACTCCGGAGAAGAATAGAGTCCAACCCTTATCCAGGAGTACGGTACCAGAGCTGAGACTGTGCGTGGAGGTAAGCCCCACCAGATCTAACTGATAGCGCTCCACCTCCCTCACAAGCTCCGGTTCCTTTCCCCACAGCGAGGTGACGTTCCACGTCCCCAGAGCCAGCTTCTGCCGCCCGGGTCTGGTCCGTCGAGACCCCTGACCTTCGCTGCCACCCATGTGGCTGCGCACCCGACCCCAACGGGTCTTCCCACAGGTGGTGGGCCCATGGGAGGAAGAGAGGGGGGGTGCCACGTAGTTTGTTCGGGCTGTGCCCGACAGGGCTCCGTGGCAAACCCGGCCACCAGGCGCTCGCCATCGAGCCCTCCGTCTGGGCCTGGCTCCAGACGGGGGCCCCGGGCTTCCTCCGGGCCGGGTCACATCTCCTCTTTTACAGTTATTCATTGGAGTTTTTTTTAACCATTCTTAGTCTGGCCCCTCACCTGAGACCACTCTGCCATGAGAGACCCTACCAGGAGCACAAGGCTCCAGACAACACAGCTCTCAGGTTCACAGGGACACGCAAACCTCTCCACCACGATAAGGTGACGGTTCCAGGAGAAGCATTAACCTAATCTATTCATCTGAATAATAGATTCATCAATAAAACCACCCCTTGGGATGCTGACCAACTTGTCTGATAGAGCTGAACTTAATGCCATGGTTTACATTTACCAATGCAGCTGCCACAGTTCCTTCCCCATAGCGCCAAGTTCTTCCTTTTATTTGCAGCACCAGTTACCACAAGACACTTTTCCTATTTCCAGTGAGGGGCCAGGTAGTGTATAGTACTAGGCCAACAACACTGCACTTAAAAACAGATGCTACAAAAGGCCAATCAAGGTTGCCTGTAATAGAGGTAAAATGCATGCAAGCGTTAGAGAATGAACAGACATACCAATAGAATGTGTCTGTGTATGGGGAGATCAGTCTTATGTGGCGCTGCACAAATCCACAACAAGGTTCACCTAAATCCACCAGCCCAAACCAGTCTAAACCACTTCAACAGTCTCAGAAAGGAAAACAAAGGGGGTTACTCACTGTGGTGGTCCCCGCTGAAGCTCGGCCATGTTTTGTCTGGATCGTTCAGTCAAATGCACAAAAAAAACCAACAAACAACGAGAGGTCCCCCTAATTATTAATCAAGTTTGGTCAGATGGCAAATGAAAATAAGTTCCTTGCGTGCACCTCGATATAGGGGTGCGTGACATTTGATGAAGAGCTAATGAGAATGAACGCACTGTGAATGGCTGTTAGAGAGAAGCTGGAGACTCCTGAATCCTGTTTATCTTAAACACACTCTTTTGAAAATATCTCACGCACACAGCCAGTAGTCATGATGAACTTCTATCAGAAGTTATGCTACATTTTCCCGTTGGCATTGGTGATATCGAAGGTCAATCCAACGCCACTGTAATAGAGATGTTTAGAAAATATTTGCATCACAAAAAGAGCAATATTACACACACAAATACATTTTGGTTGAAGGAGAGATTTCTCTCTATTTATTCATATTTTCATATACTTTTTACATATTCTGTTTTTTGTAATAACACTTTTCTCGAGAGGAACTAGACAGTGTCGGAATAATGGGTGTTGTAGCGAGAAAGGTGACATTTCCTTTGTCTTTTTTTTGGGAACCCATTTCATTTGCATTATCATTAGAATTAGTATTATTATTCAGTCAATAATATTCACAGTCCCATCAAACGAGCAAGACAAAGACTTTCTAAATGTGGATTGATATATAAAACTAACAGTATATTTTTGTACTTCTTTTCTTAAAACACTGGTGGATGATTCTAGGATAGAGAAGGGGGCTAGGGATAGGGGGTGACTGTGTGATGGAGGGGTTATCGGGGAGATAAAGGTCAGGGGTCAATTTTTGTGATGGTAGGCACATACAAAAAAACAGAAAAAATAATGTCTCCAATGATGTAGGCTACAATACACACACGCACACACTCACACACACCACATACACACTTAAATCTCTAAACAATTATCATGCTTGAACTGGACCTCCTATGAAGTCCTTTTTTCTACATTGTCACCAGCATTATTAACAACAAATGGGTCGAAAATATTTACGGAA
The DNA here is from genome assembly GCF_902167405.1 of Gadus morhua. NCBI lineage: Eukaryota > Metazoa > Chordata > Actinopteri > Gadiformes > Gadidae > Gadus > Gadus morhua. Next base: position 23,036,043 of record NC_044069.1, read on the forward strand.
GCGGATATCATGGAAAGTACAAAAACTGAAAGGGAAAACAAAGGCAAACTAACAAAGAATGGCTTCCAGCTGCAAATGCGATTTGAAAGGAACTTTACGTCCGTAAAGCATCGCTAAGAAAGAACACTTTCTGAGCAACAATGTGTCTCAGACAGTATGTGTATCAGGCTCCATGGCCTACTCCCTAGGGGTCAGGACAAAGTTACCCCAATCTCATCAATGGACACAGAACCCCAAAAAAGACACGATGTTGTAAACAATCCACAGACGGGACAGTGTGTCACCCAGAACAAACAACGTGGAACCAGGCCAAGGAAAGAGCCTAGCCGATTCACACACCTGGGCGAAGCCAGCTGGGCTCCTGATTGGTAACGTTGGGTGAATTTGGTTAATCTAGAGGAGAGAATATGTTGATGTGGTTGTGGGAGGGGTTCCTCATTTCATGTCTAATGACCGGAATTGCCCCAATAATTGAACCGAATGGAGAAAAAATAAGTTTTTAATTGTTATTGGACGTTGGAATGGTGATGTGAAAAATAAGTGTTAAGGCGACAAAATAATAACCATCATGAAACAATAATAAAAAAATCGAAACGTGCTTAAAACATAAGAGAGTCTTTGTTGTCACGAGAGGCGCTGGGAGGAGCTGGAATCCCTGTATGGAGAGGAGATCAGAGCTCCATGAGGATTGGCTAATGCTTCACCACCTGTGCTATGGCTTGGCAACCAACCACAGCCCATTCGAGGGATAGAACCCAGAAGCAATCCCCCACCCACTTCAAAAAACGGCAATAAAAAAAACAATCATAAACAAAAACAAAAGTAGAACATATGCCATTACTTCTTCCAAAGGGGTTTGGACACATAAAGAAAGGGGGTCCCACAAACAGAAGGGACTGGACAAGGGCCTTCTCATGACGTGGTTTGTGCAACAGTATCATGCATCAGATCAGATGAGACAATACAAGATGGGCAGGGGGAACCAGAAGTGACCGGGCCAGGCCAAGGTCTTGGTCCATTCTCACACTTTTACAACCAGTTGAGCTGATCCACTCAACACATAGAATGGGTTGATTACATCTAAGCTAATAATATTTCACTCACCCTCCTGTCGAGGATGATGATTATATTAATAATAATAATAAAAACATCCATTGAATGCTAGGATAAAGACCTGAACCCAAAGTCCTTGCGTTCTCTAGTACTTCAATCTCAAGTGGTTGTTGAAACTGTCATATCTGAACACCACAATGGTTGCACATTGGGTGGAGGTGGGGTGAGGGGTCTATACTTCAACAAGAGCACCACACCACCGTACACGAAACTGCCTTTTATTACAAACACGCTCAATTTACAATATGGGTGCGGCCGCAAAAAGGGGAGGTTAGCTGCTAATATCTCCCCAGCATTTTGATAAATGGCCCCAGAGATGTGAGACACGTGGTGCAGGGGGGGGGGGGGCTGGGGTTCATTCTGTTCTCCAGCGGCAGATCACTGAGAGGAGGAGGAGGAGGAGCAGGAGGAAGCCTGGGAGGGACACCATACTGCCTTGTGACCAGATCAAAACAAACGGCCATCAAGAGTGTGCGAGGCAGCGACGTTCCCCGGACCGGGGAGCCCTAGAAATGCTTATGTGGTTAATTTGATTATTTTCTGTTACTGAAGGGTTAGGATTGGGGTTAGGGTTTAGAACCCAGTCAGGGTTGCAAGATTGGGCAGGAAATATGACCCAATCTGGCAACACTGTTCCTGTAACTGAATCTCCAGGCCTGGTTAGAGGGTGGAGGGGTGGTGGGGGGGGGGCGGAATTATGTGGGCTGGTCCCGCTGCAGGGCGGCGAAGTTGAGGGCGGGAGGGGCGCGGCCGTTCCACTCCCTGAGCGCTCCGTCCTTGAAGAGGAGGTTCAGGGCCGGCAGAGGGACCCCGGACTCGGCCGGGGGCTGGCTGAGGGGGCCCGACACGCCGCTCTCGGGGTCCGCTGACTGGCTCGAGTCCTGCGGAGAGGAGGGAGGAGGGTCAGGGGTCATCGTCATGGTGATGAACTTTGATAGTAACTACTCTAAATGCGATATAAATACAATTTTCGCCCACACACAAAAGTAATCTCACGAAGAAAAAGTGTGATTAAAACCACAACATATCTTTGTGCTTAATTAAAAATGTAAACACAAAGTCACATTATCACCCTGTGTGCGCAACAAAACAAAAAAACACATTGTTTCAATCTCCTTAGTTGTTCAGGGCTAAACAAACTCTTCACACATTCTTTGGCTTATGAATTCTGCAACAGTTGAAGTAGTTTTAGTATTATGTTTGAGGGGTGTGGTGAGTGGTGTGGGGAGGGGGGTGGGGGAACAAAGGCTTCACCTGGAATGACTGAACAAAGCTCAGAACTTTCAGTGAGAGCTTCCGGCTCTCGTGAAGCAGCTCTTGAAGACTGTAACCACAGAATAACAGAAGAATGACTCATTCAATTCTCAAACAGTTTCAAGTCTATTATTATCTTGGATATTCTACTTTACAATTTTGTTCTCTCAAATTGTATTTCAAATGTATATTCCCTCAAAGTGCATTTAAAATTTCCTTTCTATGAAATATACAATTCCATTAATCGCAATTCCATTTGAAATTCTATTCTCTGATTCTCTATTTTGAATTCCCTGCTGTCACTTGATTTTTTTATTCTTTTTTTTTATTATATTTCATATTTGCGTGATGGTTTGTACCTGTCCTTGCCGCAGAGTTTGTGCGAGGCGATCTTCTGACACACTCTGCGGTTGAGCTCCGAGCTAAAGAGAGGCATGCCGAAGCTCAGCTCCAGGGGAACCCACTCATCCTCTGTGGGAAGAGCTGAGGAAAACCACACCAGGAGAGGAACGTCATCATAGAGACAATGGGAGAATATCATTCATAAAAGAAGATTAGAATTTGATCATAATACAATGACGTTAATAATAATAACAATAATAATAATACAAGCATCGCTTTTTTACGATACCTTTGAACCAAACATCTTATTTATTAATAGGCCAAATCTGTCGTCGGCATAAAAACATGATAGAATTATACTTTATTATTCCAGAAGTGAATGCAACGGCAGAGCTCAGTACAGCTAAGCCCCTCTGAATGATTCAGGAGAAGAGAGTTAGGGATGGAGGGAGGGAGGGAGCCACTACCTTCCGTCTTGGCCCTGGCCTCCCCCGCACTTTCCTCGGCCACCAGCTCAAAGGACTCGGTGCTGCCGTTGGTGTCAAAGCCTCCGCCCAGGTGAGTGTCACCTTGGGGCGGTGGGGTTGGGAGGGGAAAACAACGATATCATCAATCATCTTCCTGCCACTCAGAACGCCGCGCCCCGCCCCCATCTCTTCATACTTCATTAATAAACAACGGAAGAAGGTCTCCGTGTGGAAGGAGACATCTCAAGGGGAAATCTGTGTGTTAATGATATTCAAAAGAAAAACGACACGCTACGAGGTGTCCTAAATAACAGACTTATAATCGTATAAATAAACATGGCTATATATAGGTGCAGAATGAGTGTGGTGACTGGGGTGTTGCTCTTCAGGCAGAGAAGGCCCAACCCGTCTCCTACAGGACTTCTATTGTTGTCATCATCAGGAGCCTCAAACTCAAAATAAAGTAAAGAACTAGCAGATTGCTGCAGTGTGTGAGAGTAACAAGGAGAGTGTGATAACAATGACCCACTCCAACCTCAACTGCTATTATTTGGTTCCCATCCTGCATGCTGAAGCAGTGATACCACCTCCCTCCCTGGCTAAAATACCTTCTGTGCTGCATTAAAACACATTGTTTCCATTTGTGTAGCCTCAGCGATTACTAATTCTGTGATTAGAGTGGCATTGGCAAAATTAAATCAGAAAGTCCTCACAGGCGGCCACAATAAAGATACACAATTAAATAGACAAACATCCTAATTAAACCAGGCTGGAGGTCATTCTGATTTAATTCCCGCTTTCAATGGCAATAAGGCTCAGGGACCACAGCTCCGGCTACGTCCAGCTCCGTCAGATGTACGCTAAAGCTTTAGCTGAGCAGCCCACTGCATGGATAACAGCGTCTTGGTAACCTCTTGGTACAACAATCCCAGCAGGTGCACAGCGTCTCAGAGTCTTTTCAAGAACAGCGCGGGTTTATGAAAAATGGGGCCCATTTTGTAGCAAATACTTCCCAGCACAGCTGGCGGGTGTTTGCGTGTGTGTGGCTGCAGTTTGTGTGCCTGGAAGATTTCGGACACAATGTATTCGAGAATGTCATTATGCAGTCCCGGCTTGCTCAACTGGTAGACCATGGCATTAACAAAGCCTGGGTTAGCCGTTGCATTCCCACAGGGACCCACAAGTTCTGAGAAACTATGCAGAAACGGTATTATAATGGTTAAATTACTTTGCACATGTTTGTGTGAGGGAGCGGATGACTGATGAGAACGATGTCTGATGTCTGTGTGTGTGTCTGTGTGTCTGTGCATCAGTGCTTGACGTTGGAGGAGGTATAAAGCCTTGGCTGCGGTCCTCACCCCTGCAGTCGTTGGCGTCGCTCTCCCTGTGGCGGTGCCTGTTGCTGGGGTTCAGCATTGTGATGTAGCCGCACTGGTGCTTCAGGTCCACGCTCTCCTGCAGTGTGCGCAGGGCCTTATGCACGCACATGTTGGACGAGGAGAACTCTAAGCAGCGGAGGGAGCCAAGAAGGGAATGGTTACCAGTGGATGCGACAAGTTCTTTGGTAAGTTGATGGTTTTATATTGATACATATACATGGATATAAAAATTACCAGGACGTATCTATTTTATATTTGAATAATGAAAGAAATATTGCTTGCCAGCCCCTATATCTCTCTTTGTTTACAACTATTGATTCTCCGTCACTGCAGTCATCCAGCCCAGCCACGCGGCTTCTCATAACACAGCTACACAGCGTATTGGACAGACCCTGGGAACTGTTCTTATTCTGAAAGTCTCCAGCCTACCAACTGGGAGGGGCTCAGTCTGGCACATTCCCACTTTAAGGAGCAGGTCGGGGGTCGAAGGCTTGTGCAAGGATAGCTACAAGTAGACTTGGTTGGCACTGGTCTAGTGGATAAGGTTTTTGCACGCAAAAGGTTCAGAGTTCACCAACCACCTAATTATCAAATAGTTGTACATTCAGGGGGTCTTTGAATTTTAAGTATTTTATTATTGGTGAAGTACTATGTTAAAATATGTGTATAATGATAACTATCATATAATGTTATTAATTCTGAATGCCACCATCTCAGTCAATCTTTTGATTTATTTGCACCACCAATATAAAATGGTGCAGTGTGTAGACATTAGTGGCATGTAGCGAAACGGACAGAACAGAGACGGAATATAATATTTCATTGATTACATAAATTATTTAGAGTATATTCCTGTGAAATTAAGAATTGTTATGTTTTCCTTGCCTTATAATGATTAATTAAAATCAACTTCAAATTAAAGTGTAGGGGACCCTCTTGTTGAGCTAGAATTGGATAATATTCTGAAATATACATTTTGGGCCAAGAGGGATTGAGTGGGGGGCGGGGGGGGGGGATTATTCCCAAGGTCACGACGCATTATCATACTTTAATACCTCCTTTGTTTATGAGTGTTGTAATGAACGTGGTAAATTAACGTGGTAAATTAAATGACACACCGTGGCCTTTCACTATTAAGTTAGCTACTTATACGAGGTGTCCAAGAAGCGACTGATGGTTGGCGGAGGGAGATTAAGTTGGTGTGCATTCTTGCATACATCCATGTTTTTGTTTTTGTGGTTGTTTCGCCGTGCGATAACTACATGTAGGCCATCACTCTTTTCTTATCCAAAAACGTAACTGTTGCGACGCAACTGCACAGCGTCAGGTTATCAAAGGCAATATTCACGGACCGCTGTGCAACTAAGCATCAGCTTGCAGCGCCGACTGCTGAATGATTAATACACGTTTTGTGACGGCCGTTGATTTTGACGTTTGTGTCAGAGGGAGGGTCAGGCTTCCCGGAAACTATAATATAATTTTTCTGTATGTGTGGAGGGTGAAGCTCCTTCTGAGCAGTGGTTTATTTTGATATCCATGCCTGAGTAACGGTTAAGCTTATCGAACAGTTCTAGTATAACGCAATGGTGTGTTGCCCATTCTAAATCTTGTTGTGTTCCAATTCCAGCTGAACACTGTCTTCACTGAAACTTTAAGGGTCCCCTAGGCTTCCTGCTACGGAGTCATTTTTTACTTTGTTTGTGTCCAGTCGCTCTAGACCTTGACACCAAACCTATTGTTGGAGGATGACTATCTGATCTTAATCTTTGGGGTTTTAAATTGGAAAAAAAAAGTGTTTAGAGGGAAAAGGACATAAAGATCTCTGTTGTTAAAATGGGTAATGGTTTAAATCCCGGCCCTATAAGATAAACGGTGGTGTGCCAGAGCAAATACATCCTGAGCTCGCAAATTTGTCTGGTACCTGATACTTTAAGACATGTATCAGAATCTTGTGCAGTTTCCGTTTTGATAAGGGATACAAATAGAAATAGAGTGGGAGAAAAGAGATCAACCCCACCTCCTTTCAGGTCCTCCTCGTCGAACGGGAATGGGATGTGAACCGTCTCTCCATGGCCGTGCATCCCGTGACCCTGACACACGCACACACACACACACACACACACACACACACACACACACACACACACACACACACACACACACACACACACACACACACACACACACACAGTTCAAACCAGAGTAAAACTTGATCCACAAAACTGAATTATTGAAGAGGTATTGTAATAAGTCTTTGTTAAAATGATTCAGATTAAAAAGGGTCAAACAAACCACAAGGCTCGCACAAACACATTCTCGCTCATTACGCACGTTTTCAGGAATCCCTTATTACCAGCAATAGCTTTGATGTGCGCATCACTGCTCAAACTGGGTGATGTGAAAAATTATACAAATATTATCACCTCAATCAAAGGGAATAATACATGATATTGATCCATTTATTGTAGTTTCTACCTTGGATTGAAAGAGACCATGTTTTACAAGCAGCAAAACAATAAAGTTACATCGCATTGTACCATTACAATGCTGTGTGTGTGTGTGTGTGTGTGTGTGTGTGTGTGTGTGTGTGTGTGTGTGTGTGTGTGTGTGTGTGTGTGTGTGTGTGTGTGTGTGTGTGTGTGTGTGTGTACCTGGATCAGCACTGCAGAGTGTGTGAGGGCGTCGTTGAGCATGGCCAGCACGTTGGATGTCGGCACAACTCCCGGGTCGTGACCCCAGGAAGTGATCAACAATCTGTCATAAACCTGAAAAATGTGTCTGCTATGTTACTTAGTTTTCCTTACATTCAGCTGTTGGTAAGATGCATGTTTCATCTTACAATATTTATACAGTATTTTTTGTTTTCATTTCTTGCCCTCTTATTATACTATATTTATGTTTCTTGACCAAAGCAACTGTTACAAATCATTTCCTCAGGGATCCATTAAGTAATCTATCTGTAAATAACATTAAGCATTATATTACAATGGTGATGCGTCCAATGTGAAAATCCTCAACTTAATCTGTGTACCAATCAATCAACCTTTATTTAAATATATTTTTAACCTTAACCTAACAATAACAAGGAGTTTAAAAAAATATAATCTGAAACGCAGAGATATTTGGAGGCAGATTTATTCAAAGACAATAACGCACTAGTTCAGTAGTTAAAAGCCACAATAACCTGGAATATGTCGGGCAGTTTGCGCAGCCGGGAGCCTTTGGAGAGCAGCAGAGAGGGGGGCCCCTGGCCGGTCACATGGTACAGGTACAGCTTGAACCAGATAGAGCTCACCTCTGGGATGGCTGGGCCGATGTGCTGCTCACGCACACGCACACGCACACATACACACACGCACCTTCATGTTAGAAGACATGAATACGTAAGAAACGATGACAAGAAAACAAAATTATATGATATATAATTAATATACGTATAACATTTTTATATATAAAAATAAATAAATAAATGAAAAGCATACACAAGCACACAGAATTGAAAAGAAACCCCCCAAGGGAAATGAAAGGGGTATTTGTGGTTTTGTGTACAGCAGGAGGCAGTGGCGGGGCCTAGATGGGTCTGAACAAATGTTGAATGGAAGGAAAATAAGTTAGGAGGAAAAACTAATCAACAGTACCGGCGGCCCTGAAGAAAGAACATGAATGAATGGCCAGTTTAACATCTCCGTCTTCTCACCAATGCTCCCATTGCTATTTGTACGCGCAGTGTGTGATTTGTGAAAAGAACACAGATGTTTTGAGACATTTTATTCCTGAAAATGAATCACAAATGTCAGAACTTTGAGCCTAGCTCAATATTTTGCCTCTAATTGCCTATCTTGAACTTTCCTAATGCGGACAAAAAGGGGCTGTGGTCATGCACAACAAAACAAAACATGCAAGATTTAAATCCTCCTAATTATTTAAAAACTTTAATATCCAATAGAAAATTGTAGACGTCGTCTATAGTTTCACAAACCTGAGCTCTGAAATTGGGTGGTCAATTTCATCTTTCTATCGCTCAATTGACTCTTCACAACACATTGCTAAAGTAAAAAATACTTATATTTTAGGTATTTTATATGGTCTACTGGTGAAGTAACATTGATCAATTTGAGGGGGGGGGGGAGAGAGATACAGCAGAGGCAGGGATGTATAGACAAGAAAAGGGGAAATCCCACGCAACCCCCCCAGCATATCGTACCCTTGCATGTGAATTTGTGAGTGTGTATCCAGAAGGAAGAGACAACCTTGGCGTTTGTGTGTAAGCATCCAGTTGGCAACTCTAAGGCTATGAAGGATCCAGGAAGAAAAAGAGAGTTCAAAGCAGTTCCACTGCTGGCTGTGCTCCAGCTCTTTCTGTGTCTCTCACACACACACACACACACACACACACACACACACACACACACACACACACACACACACACACACACACACACACACACACACACACACAGTCATTAGCAAACCACACCTTGCATCCCCCCTCCCGGCGGTACCTGGGGCGTGCAGCTGCTGATGGGTCTGATCTCGTTGCTGAGGGGAGCCATGGAGACGAGCAGCTTGTAGTTCTTGTTGAGGACGCGGCTGCAGGTGGCCTGGTCCAGCCCCAGCAGGCTCTCACAGCGCAGCATGTCCAGGGGGAAGCCTGGAGAGAGGAGCAGGAGGAGTCTGAACATTCACTTAAACTGTCCTATGCTTTTATTACATTTTATGTTATGTGTCGTTGGGCTACATAAAAATAACACACATTTTACAATTAGATTATTATCATCAAGTCAGAAACATCTCCATTTAGTTTATTGGTTATCAGAAGACCAAATCAAACTTTTAACGTGGTACAGTTGAACGATGTTACTTTACTACTAATTTAAGGTGGCCACCGTTAACAAGCAAACAGGATCAGTGTGTGGTCTCTGAATACCAATCCAGGCACCTCCATTCAACTGGGATTGCAGCTCAACAATTACCACCATCGGATGAAAACAATTACTGACGGTAAATCAGATGCACAGCAGCAGAATGGCTGAGAATGAGTGGGAAACTCACAATACAAACGTAGGCACCCAGCCAACACTAAACAAACTTGGTAACAAACAGCGTCTGCTAGTACAATGGTGCCTGCAGGGAAATGGAGGGATATGCTTGTTGTGGTCCAAAGAGAGGGGGAGAATCTGTTGCTCGCTCTTTCTATACGTTTTTGCACTGCAAAATAGGCCTGTCTTATGCCCGGCTTTTTTTATTATACCGGCTTGATTTGGCACCCCAATTTACCCTCTCGGACCCTTCACATATTGGGAGTTTCATTGTCTTGTAAATGCAATTAGACGACTTTGCGGTTCCAGGGGTGGGAATAGAGGGTAGAGGTGTTGCTGCGTTATCTCTACAACAGAGACAATACAGCAACATCAACATGAGAAGTTCTAACTGGAGAGACGGTGAAATCCGCGAGCTGCTGACCATCATGTGAGAGAAGGTGATGCAGTCACATTTAAGGAAGATGGGGAAAAGTGGTGCGATCTACGAGAAAGTACCAGAGGAACTTTCCTAATGAGGCTTTTGTCGGGATAAAAAAATTGCACTTGTAAATAGTTAATCGCGTTTTGTAGACTTCACTTAGATGTACACTCATTCGTGTATGCGTGTGGCTTGAATAATAAGAAAATAAAAACATTCGGAGTATTCTAATTATTTGAATGAGGTTTAATCCCGCCTACTCTAACAAACCAAGAAAGCAGGCTCCTTGACGAAGGGGGATTTTACCCCCTCGGTTTTACGCATATGGAAACAAAGACTATTTAAATACTGCGTCGGAGAACCCGACGCAGTCTTTAGGATTCATAATATCAGAGAATATCCCTGTCGGTTCGGCCGCAGCGCAATGAATGAATAAGATCGTAAACACGTAGGAAGGAAAAAACATTTATTTCGATAGATGTGCCCGAAGTTACTACTTAACAACCTTGTTGATGACCAACATTTATTAATGTTAATGTATTTCTTCGAGTTACTAAATAAAGGTTGACGCTGTGTGGACCTCCCATTATTGGTTGTGTTCTTCAATGAGCTGTGCACAACAAGGGGGGGCTCGCCAACGAAGTTGAACCAGGAACCTTTTTTTTCTAGGGCCTTTTGTTATTTTTTCTGTGTTTCACATGAAGACTAGGCACAGTTAGTCAATTTGGGGTAGGCAGTTTGGAGGGGACACTCCAAAACCAGTTTGTCTCACATAAGTTGTTTACGGTGTGACTCATACTGCCCCATGTGTTTCTGCTTGTTGGGTTATAAATGGGACAGGGTAATTATGGATACTGGGCATAGTAATTCACGGGTCTACGATTTTTTTTTAAATACCTTATCGGGGTACTTTACCCCAATTTACAAAAGCAGATTTGGTGGATTTGCCATTACATTTGGGGTGGGAACGATCTTTACGAAATCAATTACCAAAGAGGCGGAACTGAGGTATATTGTGGAGGGGTTGGCTATGCCTGCCAAACTTCTGGAAGGCCTTCAAACTCCAATGTCCTCAAAAGTTTCAGAGCTTTTTGGTGGCACTTTGTCATTTGAACAGTTTATGCAATTAAAGATGGGAAAGGATAGAATACAATTTGAGTTGGAGCATGAGAAAATGAGGGCTGGGATAGCATTGGAGAGGGAGAAAGTCAAAACAGAGCAGTTCAAACTGGAGCAGATAAGAGCGAGAACAGCGTAGAACTCTGCTAATGGGGATGGTTTGACAAATGCCGATAGGGGTATTGATATTACTGGGTCTTGATGAAAAGACCCAGACTCGCTTTTCACACTGTTTGAGCGTGTAGCAGAGGTTAAGGGATGGCCTGCTAGTCATCAGACTTTGATGTTGCAATGTGTTTCGACCGGTAAGCCTCAGAGATTTTTTTCTGCCCTTAGCTAGGATGAAAGTGATGATTATGCTAAGGTTAAAGCAACAGTGTTGAAAGTGTAACTAGTTCCTGAAGCATATAGACAGAGATTTTGAAACCAGATGATGGTTGGCGCGCACACCAATTTTTTTTCCCAAGAGAGATCTTTCGTCATTTTACCTGTTGGACTACTGCTTCTGAGGTGGACAATTATGGGGTCTTGTGTGCCTTAATTGCGTTGGACCAATTCAAAAGTTCACTGCCTGCTAATCTGGTTACCTGTATATGCGAAAAGTAGGTGAATACAACAGCTGCGGCAGCAGTTCTGGCAGATGAATATGTGTTAACCCAATGCTACTGGCTCTACTTTGGGTCAGATTCACAGAAGAGACCAGCAGAGGGAGAACTTCAGGTCTAGGCCTAGTAAGTCCCTAAGTGGCACTCAAGAAACAGCTATGGAGGGCAGTGAGGAATGTACCAGTAACAGACGGTAGGTTGGAACTAGCAACGGTTTGTCATGGGTGTAGAAACAGGGGACACTTGAAATGGGAATGCTAAATCAATAACGCTGGCCAGAAATCTGCTGATTCTAGTGTATATATGAAGTCGGCTGGCCTGGTGTCATCCGTACGTAGCGTTAACATGTTAGAGGGTTTTCCCTTCATTATAGCACCATCTTAAAGGAAATGTGTGCACCTTTTGTGTCACAGGGTTTTCTGTCGGTGGATGGAAAAGAGAAGGTACCGGTGTTGCGGAAGTTTTGCTGTGGAAAAGGATTTGCAATTTTCAACCCATAGGGATACTGTCAGAAATGTATCAGTACTTGGAATTGGGTTGGTTCCTCTGTTGGTGCCCTTGCATAATTGTCATCTCTTGTCTGATCTAGTATGTTGGGAGGTTACTATGGGTATCCGTCCCCACCTGCCAATTCAAGGCATTGATATTATTCTGGGGAATGATTTGGCTGGGGCGAAGGTGTGGAAAGATGGTCCACTATTGTTGGGGGCAAATTCACCCTTGCAGGACTCGCAGGACTCGGAGAGCCCAGAGGTGTGTTTGGAAAAACACCCTGAGGTTGTATTTTCTTGTGCCTTTATGCAGGCAATGATTAAAGCAAAAGCAGAACAATCAGAGGCATCTGAAAAGACACAGTTTTCTCCGAAAAGGAGAAAAGGGATCAGGTACAATAGTTTTCCATCCCGTTGCCGTTCCTTAATAGAGGACTGCATTGAAGAACAGGCTTCAGATCCTCATTATTATTGTTTGAATTGATCCGTCCAGAAAATGAACACAAAGGTGTTATTAATGGGTATTTTTTTGAGGAGAGGTTGCTGTTAAGGAAATGGGCTTGTGTAGTGAAAGAGGTGCAAGTAGACAAAGTGGTTCAGGTTGTGGTGCCCTCAAAGTTCACGGACTTGGCACATCACATGATGGAATTGCAGATCGTTAGGGGTAAAGAAAACCTTTGACATGTGCTCCGTAATTCTTTTGGCCTCTTCTGAAAAGGGACGTAACGATGTACTACTTGCAACACCTGTCAGCTAACTTGAAAGCCAAATCAGAAGATTAAACCAGCTCCATTGTACCCTATTGCAGTGGTTAAGAACCATTTGAATATCTGCGGCTTGACTGTGTTGGTCAGCTACCAAAAAGTAAGGCGGGTAATAAATATTGTAACAGTGATGTGTAAAAGTACTCGGTATCCTGCGACTTTGAAGACCAAACCAGTACTGAAAGCTTTAACTTATTTTATGACAACATTTGGAGACCCAAAAGTGGTGCAAACTGACCAGGGGAGTAACTTCATGCCTCGCATTTTGTCTCAGGTCTTGAAAAAGTTAAAGGTTAAGCATCAGGTGTCGAGGGCATACCTCCCGGATGCGCAGGGCGCCATTGAGTGTTTTCCTCAGACATCGAATTATATGTTGCGTTCATTTTGCACTGAGCTTTTGCAGGATTGGGAGGAGGGTCTTCCGTGGCTGTTACTTGCCTCCAGGGATGTGGCCCAGGAGAGTACAGGGTTCAGCCCCAAAAAACATGCATATGGGCACACAGTGTGAGGTCCATTAGCAGTGCTGCGTGGTGATTTGAAACATCCTGAGCCACCAGAAAATGTGTTGAATTATGTAAACCTTTTTTTGCCGTAGACTGTATTTCCTGTGCCACTGCCCACAAAAAGTCGATCTAATTGACACACCAGATAGAAGGAAGAAGGTTCAATGGTGTCATGTAAATTCATTGAAACCCTATCATTCTTTTAATGCTGCCACTCAGGAAAGAGGTCACCTGGTTTCTACAGAAAATGTTGCTGCAACATCTGTAAGGTCTCTAGCCACAGTTGGATTCTTGCCTACGGATTTTGACGTTCCATCTGAACCTATTCCTACAGGGAGACTCAACAACTCTGAATTCCTTAAACATGTAGACGAGCAGTCGAGTTATTTGTGTCACTCACCGGGAGGATGTGGTGTAATTGGTTGGTTCTCATTTGAATCTATTTGAAAAAACACCAACAAGATCCAACCTTGTTGAGCATTACATAAAGGTCGGGGATGCTCGACCTTTCAGACAACGTCCCTATCGGTTGCACATGGAAAATGCCAGCGAATGGAGACGGAGGTGGAGTACATGTTAGAAAATGGGATAGCACAGCCGGTGTGCTCCAGTTGGGCTTCTCCATGACTGCTGGCAAATAAGGCAGATGGGTCAAATCGATTCAGTTTTCAGAAAGGTTTATGCAGTCACCAAATCAGACTGTTATTGAACAAGCAATCCTCCTTGAATGGAGGATTGCATTGATCAAGTGGGAAGTGCAACATTTGTGACTAAATTAGATGTTTTGAAAGGTGGTGGATGCCAGCAAGATTGGTGCGGGAGCGGTCATCTTACAGGAAGTGGAAGGGGGAATTGAATCTCCTGGAGGCACCAGCGTTGATTTGGGCACTTCAAAACTTTGAAGTGTATATTTTCCCCTCAGTTCCAGTGACGATTTATACGGATCACAATCATAGACTTTTGTGTTTTACGGTTGTGACAATGTAACGGCCGACGCACTTTATCAAGCTCCAATTTGATAACACGAAGACCCTATTTATTTATTTAGTCCTGGCCAAGAGGCAGCAAAAAAGGCAACAAAAGTTACAGTTACAACATACAGAGAGCAATTATATAAAACAGTTACAAGTAAAGGAGGTCATCTCAGGTGGATGTAAAAGTATTCAAAGAAATCAGTTCAGTTATTCTCCAGTCTTTTTGCAGCATGTTCCATGTAGAAGGAGCAGAGTAGATGAAAGCCCTTTTTCCCCAGTTCTGTGTGGGCAAATGGAACAGACAGCAACAACTGATCTATTGAACGCAAACCGTAAAAATCAACAAGTCTCTGTATGATTAGATTACAGATGTAGGAGGGCAGTAGCCCAAGCATGGCCCTGTAAATAAAAGTGCACTAGTGTCCCAGCCTCCTGGTGGACCAAGAAGGCCATCCCAAGCGAGAATACAATTCACAATGATTGGTCAGGGCTCCACAGTTAGCAATAAACTAAGTCTTGTCAGCATTGAGTACTAGTTTTAGGAGGTGTGGAGGAGTGTGTGCTGGACCACATCAAAAGCTATCTGCAGAGATTCAACACCTTTAGCATGAGTTGATCCAAAACAGTAAATAATTGTGTCATCGGCATAAAAATGCAGGTTAGCATCCAACACATTTTTTCCCAACTCATTAATGTACATAATGAACAGGAGGGGTCCTAATACCGAACCCTGTGGCACTCCCTTGTGGAAACATTCAGAAAACAGACCATCATATAATACTGTAGAACATAATACACTAAGTCCTGTCACTCAAATAATTTGTGAACCAGGAACCAGGATGCTTTAAAACAACAAGGTCCAGTGTCAAAAGCTTGAGAGATTAAAAAGGATTGTTAGAGGCTGTGCTGCAAAATCAGCTGCTATTTGAAAAAGAAATAGAGCTCTATCAAATCAGGTCCAGGGGGTTTCTGTGATCTAACGTTTTGAGGGCTTTATGCTAATGCTGCACATTAAATGCTACAAAATTAAAGGGTTCTCCTGAAAACCTTGGGGGGGGGGGTCTGTGCAGGGAGTCACAGGGGCAAACAAAGAACCAGATGATTCAAAATGCTTGTTAAAGCAATTACGGACCTCCGTTTTATCATAGACTGGGACCGAGTCTTTTAAAACAAATGTCGGAAAAGCAGACTTTTAATTACAGATAAAGACTTAATCACTTTCCAAAATCGCTGTGGATTATTGAGGTTCTCAGTTGTGCAAGATTAGTAATCTTCTGATTTAGCTTTTTTGATAAGAGAAGTGCATTTGTTCCTTAGTTGCCTGAAAATAGGCAACTAGACCATTCAGACCAGGGGCCAAATAGATTTTTCTGGCTTTGGTTGATGGACGGTATCTGACAACTTTGGGGAAAACCAGGGGTTTTCTCCTCCCTTCACCCTTAATTTCCTGATAGGAGCATATTTATTTACAATTTTCATAACATTGTCCACAAAGAATGTCCAAGTTAGCTCAACTTCTGGCAACAGACCTATATGCCCCCAATTAACCAAAGATAAATCATGATGATAAGCTTGTTCATTATATAATTGTTTTTAATTCCTCGTCGAAAATAATAAGAGGTTTACATTTGAGGATTTTATTTTCCCTGCAAGTAGCAACAACAAAATGATCACTCAAGTGAAGAAGATTTAAATTCATCAGAAACTGCATTAAGACTGTCCCAATTCATATCTCTAGCCATTAAAAGTTCATTATAATTTATTTTGGACAAAAGATGCTTCGATGACGATAATGCCTCCTTGGTGGCAGATGGAGGCCTATAGCACCCGACAACAGTCATAGAGAGGGACTTGGCTGTTTCCACCTTCTATGCCAAAAATTCCAATTGCCTACAGATAGACTCAGACAAAGCAATTGAAGCATCACATTTTGATTTAACATAACAAGTTCAACGTTCCTGCTGGACTGTTCTCTTTCCAGGGAGGCTGATTGCCTGGCCCCTCCCACCTCATTGTGGGAGTGAACACACCTGCCGGAAGCCTGCATAAGGTGGGGGGGAATCCAACATGGCGTTCTCTCCCACCTGAAAGGCTGGGGCCTGCCTGGCATCCAACAGGATTTAAGATTCGGGTTGCTATTCCATCCCTTTAGCATTGGTTTGCATTCTCTTAGCTTAGTTTAACTGTTTGTTGTTTTCTTTGAGTTACTAAATAAAGGTAACGGACAGTTAACTGTCGCTGTGTGGACCTCCAGTTCTTGGTTGTGCTCTTCAACGAGCTGGGCACAACAATACTGATGGGCAGACATACACACACACACACACACACACAATAACGCACAGATACACGCACATACACACACACACTTCCCTTGCTGCACTCTATGTTGAGGGTTGTGGTCAGTACCCATGTGTTGAGGGTTGTGGAGGGTTGTGGTTACTACTGGTCAGTACTTATATGTTGAGGGTTGTGGTATGGTCAGTACTGGTCAGTACCTATGTTGGGGATGTCGGGGCCCTGGTCCTGGGTGAGCTCCTTGTTGTAGCGCAGGAACAGGATGGTGTTCTTCAGGGTAAGAGCGTGGTCAAAGTAGCGCTGGGCCTCACCCTCCGCCGTGCTCTCCACCTGACAGATGGACGGACACGTATACATACATCAAACAAACACATTATGAAGGATTATCATAAAAAACATAATTCTAAATATTTATTTAATCCAAAAGTGTTAAGTAAACAAAAGGATCTTCATGATCAAGCGCATCAATATCTTTATTTCTCACCTTCTCCAGCTCGGCCAGAAAGCTGTCCAGAGTTTCGTCGGACAGCTTGCCCACCTCGAACATGGTTACGGCGTGGCTCTTCAGGTTCTGTTGAACATTTAAAGTACCACTTAGACAGGATAGTGTAGTGGAAAGGGTGTTCCCTTGAGCAAGAAGCCTCTACATGCTCCATAATTAAATGGATCTGAATTCATTACAAGTCACTGTGGAAAGTACAGCAGCACTAAATAGTGTAACATCATTCCTCTCCAGCGGATAGACCAGTGTCAGCAGCTCAGTCTTTTGAGTTTTAAACAGAATTTTTTATTTAGTAGTCAGTCAGTCAGTCAGTACGTCAGTCAGTACGTCAGTCAGTACGTCTGTCTGTACGTCTGTCTGTACGTCTGTCTGTACGTCTGTCTGTACGTCTGTCTGTACGTCTGTCACTGTGGAAAGTACAGCAGCACTAAATAGTGTAACATCATTCCTCTCCAGCTGACAGACCAGTGTCAGCAGCCCAGTCTTTTGAGTTTTAAACAGAATTTTTTATTCAGTCTGTCTGTACGTCTGTCTGTACTGACCGGGGACAGGTTCCCCATCATGAGGAAGGCGGTGAGCGTGGAGTCGAACAGGAAGGCGATCCTCTTGGTGGGGCCGGCCGGGATGCTGAGGCTGCTGACGCTGGCTGTGTCAGCTGCTATGGCGACATTAGCAGATCACATGTGTTAAGTGGGATTCTATTGGTGTATCAAGCTGCACATTTTGCAGAACTGTACTGAACACATCTTATTATTAAGACACATCAATTAGTTGAATGTACCCTGAGCCATGAACCACCATCTCTTCCATGGCTAGTTAACTACATTATGCCCATGACATGTTTCCACTGCATGGCTATGCTTGTGTTTGTTTTTTCTTTAGACAGGTTTGCCAACTGCCATATACTAGTACTGTGGAATCAGGATGTAGCAGATAATCTGTCAACCAGAGTCCTGTGAGTTGCCTCCCCTCTGGGCAGTCAATTCATGCATTTTCCCACTGGCATTTACATCATAGCTGGCAGTTGTTCTCCTGCTGGTTATTCAACCTGATAGTTGCCAACCTCTATAACAGGGGTGCCCAACAAGTCGATCGTAGTCTAACAGTCAATCGCGGGCTGAGTTGGAGTCGATCGCGAGAAATGTTGTGATGGAGGAAGCCGGTGTCGTGCCAATGTAGTTACCCCCTATAGGAAGTGTATAATCATCAACATGCATTCAGTACACACTACGCTTCTGTTACAGGAGCAGTGTATGTGTGGCGCGAGAATGACAGTGTGTGTGTGTCTGAAGCTGACAGAACCACTGAGAGACAAAGCACGTTTACTGACCTTCACTACAAACATTGAGCTCTTCCTGTTTTTACTGACCCACTACAGAAAGAACATTAAGCTTGTCAAGTTTTTACTGACCCAGTACAGTACAAACATTAAAAAAGTCAAGTATCAAGAGGGGAGATTGTTAAGAAAACATTTTTGGCGCGTCTATTATATTATTTACGGTAGCCAGTAATCGACTTGTGTGGACTTCCTGGAAACATGGACCTACCGGGTAAGGCAAAGACTTGAAAAACAGTGTTGATGCTTCGATATATGTGTAGGGACCCTTGTCATGCTACTGCAGAGGTTTGGGGCTATTTTGATCAATATTAATGATTAATAAATGCTGATATGGAAGAATTTACACTGCCCCTAACCATTAACATGGAAGCCATTTGGGCTGTTACTCCGGGCATTCGCGGGCAAGCTCTATACTCGATTATCAACGAAAAAAATTGTCTGGAGGGCTTATTTTATGGGTCTTCATGCTGAAAAAAATTTGCCGAGCTCTTCATGTTTTTACTGACCCATTAACGTCCAAACATTAAAATCTTCATGTCTAAGTTTTCTATCGGTCATCTTTCCATCAACATTGCTGGTTACAGACACTGAGTGAATCTACTTTTAATTAGAGAATCAAATCAGGGCGTGCCCTGAGGCCAACCCAGAGGCTAACCCAGAGGCTGCCCTCTGGGTTCTGCCCCCTAACCACTAACAACAGAGTGTGGACACATGAAGGAGCTGCACATGAAAAATCAAGTGTTCACTTAAGTATTCACAGACACCCTGATGGCAATCCGATGTGTTTGTTAGTGTTTGAACATATGTAATACTGACGTTTCCAAACGTTCCAGCTAACAGAGTTCACATGGAGGATGAGAGAATGCCATTGGACTTGCAGTGGGATTCGTTAGCGCTGTTGTTGTGTCAATGTTTGAAGCATCAATCCGAGAGCCTCTGCCTCTCAGCCATGTGCTTTTGCACCTGCATCTGGTTCCTATCCATTACACACCGCAGTGGATTTCATTGTGTCGGTGTATTCTTAGAAGCAGTTTATATGTATACTGGCCTCTGGTGGCATCACAGGTTTGATGAAAAAATCCATATGTTGTTTCCTTTTAGTCATATAAAGCTGTGTTTCCTACTTCTTGTATTGTCTAGCCACCCTACCTTCCTTCCTCAGTGTCATCTAAATTATTACCTTTGTGCTTGGGCCAGCCAACCCACCAATGCAGATGTGTCATCTAAAATGTTAACCTTTTTCCTTGGGTAGCCAACCTACCATCCTCAGAGTCATGTACATGATGACCTTTGTGCTTGGGTCAGCCAACCCACCATTGTAGATGTGTTGACTAAAATGTTAACCTTTTTCCTTGGGTAGCCAACCTACCTTCCTCAGAGTCAAAAGGAAAAAGTCAAAATATCCAAAACTAAAGTCAAAGCCGTTGCATTGTTGTTGAGACTGAAAAGGGTGTGGTCGCCAACGATAAGTGGCATTCCACCCCCAACGTCATCAAGAGTGACAGTCATAGCAGCACACTGCTGCTATGATGGTGTATTAAAACAATCACACATCACAATAGCAGTTTATATTGTTTGAAAGTATGTATGGTTTAAGTTGGAAAGATATTGGATTTCAACAGATGTGACATAGTGAACTAAAGACGGGATCAACGTTACGTTTAAAACAAATGTAATGGCTGTTTAGGATTCTATCCTGCCAGCTGTACAACATTAACAGCAGGGTAGAGACTGGGTGGCCAGGGTGGTGTGGGTATAAATCACTTAGACTGTATAGAATACAGTTTCCACCGATGTACATATGTGTGCATCGGTGGAAATTATCGCAGACTTAAAAAAACATGTCACGGTGAAATTTCAGGAAGGTATGACAAAATTGGTACCGCCCAAGAGTAATGAATGCCTCAATTAACGGTTTTATTGCACAGAATCTGGAGACATTGATGTCTGTGTGTATGTGCGTATTTCTATGTGAGTTTGCATCTAAGCAGCTGTGTGTGTGTGTGTGTGTGTGTGTGTGTGTGTGTGTGTGTGTGTGTGTGTGTGTGTGTGTGTGTGTGTGTGTGTGTGTGTGTGTGTGTAGACCTTGGTCCTCCAGACTGGTGGTGTCCGTGTCAGTGGCTGAGGACCCACCCTCCATGACGGGGCTACCCTGCTCCCAGGACAGGAGCATCTTCTGGGGGTCCACTGTGCTCCTGACACACACACACACACACACACACACACACACACACACACACACACACACACACACACACACACACACACACACACACACACACACACACACACACACACACACACACACACACACACACAAAGATAGTTCAGCGATTCCTTGCATAAATATCAAAGTCCACCAAAATATAATCCAAGGGGTCGGGGATTTGAGGTCTGTATTATTTAAAAAATCTATAAAGGTGTGAATGAATGGACAAGGGGATAATTAAGATGGGAGCAGCATAGTGGCAGCTGGCTGCGGTAAATCTTATCTCTAGAATTGTATCTAACTGATATTAAACGGGGGGCATACTTCAGTCTGTTGACAGAGGGGGCGCTCTTCCAGGTCAGGTGGAGCTGGTCGGAGCTGAATGCCTGGCCCTTCTTTATGGCAAAACCCAGACGACAATACATGGAAACCGCATTCTGGTAGAGGGAAGAGCCGAAGAATAATCAGTTAGCTAGCGCGTCAATACTGTGGTTGTTGCTGTTGTGTTTTCTGATTGGATGATTGTGATCATTTCATAGATACAGGTGCGATTTCAAACTTAGAAACTGTGAATAAACTGGTAGGACGAAAGGCGTTTGCATGTTAACATATAATTATATATTATAAAACTTTATATAAATATATATAAAGTTTTCCCTCCGATCAATCCGTGAAAGAATGAAACCACTAAATCATCAAGTTTATTAAAAACACAAAACTTTGCCTTCCCTTTTCAATTTCATTAGTTAGCAAAACTGGTAATGAGACTTTGATTGCTTTTTAATCATTCAATACCTGCCTAATTACGCAAGGATGTCGACATGATTTGGAATTAATTTAGTTTATATATAGAAAAAGGAAAACTCCTCAGAATAACTAAAATATATAGTAATAAATAGTAATAAATAAAATGTTTCCAGGAATTCCATTGCTAAGGGGAATGCCTGCAACGGCGACCCCCCAGAAATTGACTTCCCCTTGGGATCCAAATCACAGGTCGGGTTCAGTCATTAAGCTGGAGGTTATGCCAATGGGCCTGTGTGACAGCCAGTGAATAGCCAATGAGAGGAAACTAGGTCGAAACCAGTTAGAAAGAGAAACCATCTCAACATCAGAGGGCTATTCACACGCTCCTTTGCCATAAGGCATGCTGGATCTTAAACATTTCATCTTTCTCCCTCTCTTTCTCTGTCCGTGAGAGGAAGAGCGAAAAAAGAATGAAAACGGAAGGAATCTCAACTTGCTTCTCAATGTGCCTTCCTTACCAAACTCAAGGGCATCCATTTCCATTTGATTTCTTTCAAACAAGACAGGAGTACAATTTTAAATGGAAATCAAAACACCAATGATGTTTGCTTATGAAATAATGATATGTGATATTTTACACAGTTGCATCAATTTGTCAATTTAATATCTTATCTATTTGGAGCTCCGATGACCAGGATGATATTACACAAGTAGGAGAAAAAAAAACTATAAACTATGGAAGCATACAGGTCCTTCTCAAAAAATTAGCATATTGTGATAAAGTTCATTCTTTTCCATAATGTAATGATAAAAATTTAACTTTCATATATTTTAGATTCATTGCACACCAACTGAAATATTTCAGGTCTTTTATTGTTTTAATACTGATGATTTTGGCATACAGCTCATGAAAACCCAAAATTCCTATCTCAAAAAATTAGCATATCATGAAAAGGTTCTCTAAACGAGCTATTAACCTAATCATCTGAATCAACGAATTAACTCTAAACACCTGCAAAAGATTCCTGAGGCTTTTAAAAACTCCCAGCCTGGTTCATTACTCAAAACCGCAATCATGGGTAAGACTGCCGACCTGACTGCTGTCCAGAAGGCCATCATTGACACCGTCAAGCAAGAGGGTAAGACACAGAAAGACATTTCTGAACGAATAGGCTGTTCCCAGAGTGCCGTATCAAGGCACCTCAGTGGGAAGTCTGTGGGAAGGAAAAAGTGTGGCAGAAAACGCTGCACGACGAGAAGAGGTGACCGGACCCTGAGGAAGATTGTGGAAAAGGGCCGATTCCAGACCTTGGGGGACCTGCGGAAGCAGTGGACTGAGTCTGGAGTAGAAACATCCAGAGCCACCGTGTACAGGCGTGTGCAGGAAATGGGCTACAGGTGCCACATTCCCCAGGTCAAGCCACTTTTGAACCAGAAACAGCGGCAGAAGCGCCTGACCTGGGCTACAGAGAAGCAGCACTGGACTGTTGCTCAGTGGTCCAAAGTACTTTTTTCGGATGAAAGCAAATTTTGCATGTCATTCGGAAATCAAGGTGCCAGAGTCTGGAGGAAGACTGGGGAGAAGGAAATGCCAAAATGCCTGAAGTCCAGTGTCAAGTACCCACAGTCAGTGATGGTCTGGGGTGCCATGTCAGCTGCTGGTGTTGGTCCACTGTGTTTTATCAAGGGCAGGGTCAATGCAGCTAGCTACCAGGAGATTTTGGAGCACTTCATGCTTCCATCTGCTGAAAAGCTTTATGGAGATGAAGATTTCATTTTTCAGCACGACCTGGCACCTGCTCACAGTGCCAAAACCACTGGTAAATGGTTTACTGACCATGGTATTACTGTGCTCAGTTGGCCTGCCAACTCTCCTGACCTGAACCCCATAGAGAATCTGTGGGATATTGTGAAGAGAAAGTTGAGAGACGGAAGACCCAACACTCTGGATGAGCTTAAGGCCGCTATCGAAGCATCCTGGGCCTCCATAAGACCTCAGCAGTGCCACAGGCTGATTGCCTCCGTGCCACGCCGCATTGAAGCAGTCATTTCTGCAAAAGGATTCCCGACCAAGTATTGAGTGCATAACTGAACATAATTATTTGAAGGTTGACTTTTTTTGTATTAAAAACTCTTTTCTTTCATTGGTCGGATGAAATATGCCAATTTTTTGAGATAGGGATTTTGTGTTTTCATGAGCTGTATGCCAAAATCATCAGTATTAAAACAATAAAAGACCTGAAATATTTCAGTTGGTGTGCAATGAATCTAAAATATATGAAAGTTTAATTTTTATCATTACATTATGGAAAAGAATGAACTTTATCACAATATGCTAATTTTTTGAGAAGGACCTGTATATGTAGCAAAATTCAAATGGCAATGCAATTTGCAATTGAAATGGAAATGCAATTTGCAATTCAATAAGAAATTACATTATGCAATTTAATAATATAATTTGTAAATACGTTATTCAAAGTGTATTTTAATATGCAAAGTGAATAATAAATAAAAATAGAATAACACTTTGTCAATTTTTTTTAGTTCCTTTATTCAAATTGAAAAGCTAGCGTCCCCGTGATTGCATTGCACTTCGCCAAGCTCCGTCCGTTGCAAAATTCAAATGACATTTCAATCCATAAAACCCTTTGCAAAAGATTTTGCAAAACGTTTTGTAAAAGATTATGCAAAACGCTTTGCAAAAGATTTAGCAAAACGTTTGGCGGATTGAAATGTAATTTGAATTTTGCAACACACGGAGCGCGGCGAAAGTTTTACAAAAATAATAAGGTGAAAAGACGGCGGCGGAGCTGCTGCGGGGGGCCTCTGCAGCTCTAGATAAGCAGCGGGATGCAGGGTCCGAAACAGCGACCAACATGCCTGCACCGGATCGCACCGGTGAAGGGTGCGCAAACCGCGTGTGCTACTTTACTGGAATAATTAGTCAGGGGCCTTATCTCCCTTGGACGATCTGTAGGTATGCTTTGTTGATCTGAATAAACGTTGTCTCGAGTGATACTGCCTGCCTGGTCTCACATTGATTCTCGAGCTCACTGCTTTGCTTAGAGACGATCCAGAGAAAGAGACTACACATCAGGCGACCGAAATGATAGTGAAAGATCGAATAACATAATTTTAGTTTGGGTTGTAGGCAGTGGAGGGAAACACATTAGGTGTTGAATAACTGGTGTAATGGCCTCTTCTTAATGGAAACGAGACAAATACCATGGTCTATAATAACATGGACAGTCGGGTCACAAGTTGATCTGGCTGCCTCCTGCTCTTAGGAAGTCTAGTAGTACTTTTTAGTACTGCAGCTGATCAAGTCTTGTGGCTGAACGGCACGATGGAATGGAATCTCATCTTGAAAGACCCCCAGTAAATGGAATGAGTTCGAATCCCAAGTGAATGTGCAATGAAATCACGAGGAAGCTATAGCTTATCAATTGGAATAATGGAACTCCAAATTTTATTGAGGATTTCATTGTCACTTTGCATATTAAAATACACTTTGCATAACGTTCATTTCATTATTAAATTGCATAATGAATTGTCAATATTGCAAATTGCATTGCCATTTGAATTTTGCTACATATATGCTTCCATAGTAAACGCCCATTGGTTAATGTAAGATTCAATTTGTCAGATCCATTCAGGTTTTTTATTGTTCAATTACATTTTACACTTACACGCTTTTCACTATGTCCCACCAGGCATGGAACCATATTAATGTGAACCAGTAAGCCCATCAGACACATTGTGGGAACACCCGTTAAAACAGAGCATTATCGTACAGATGAGACATAAGCTAAATGCTACAATACAACCTTCCTCTTCCTCATCACTCTCTCAGAGGTCAGTGAAGAGTGTTTACCCACCTTAACCAAGCCCTGGTCAATCTCCAGTACGTTGGCCAGCTGAGAATCAGGGTAAGAGAGGAGTACAGAACGACAGAAGGGAGGGACACAACAAAAGAAACCAATTAAAACCTATTTATGGAACCAAGAAAGAAGCAGTTCACATGATCGATACGCACACAAACCAGCGGACGATGGTCAGACCAACAACAGTTAACGGGGCGAGATATGCGACCACAGCAATAGATAAGAGCCTACCTCTGACACGTTGGTCTGCTCGTCAATTGAAACAAAGATTTTATAAAGGAGTGTTTCGAAGTAATCGCCCTGGACTCGGTTCATCACGAAGCCCTCGAGCGGGGGCACTGAGGGGGACAGAGACGTTACACTAAGTGAGCGTTGTTGTGGTCTCCGGTCTGCAGCTTAGGCCGGATCGATGAGACACCCATTTCCCATGATTGTGAATTAGATAGTGCTTAAAGGCTAATCAGGATGATAACTGGTGCTACAGAAGCAAGTTATTACTTAAATGCAACAAGAACACACACATGCATGAATCTGTACACAGTACACACACAAACACACACCTGAGATGCAGCTGTCCTCAGATATAGGGACATCTAGATAGATGAAGCCACGGTTGTATAGACCTAGGTGAAGACAAAGATAATAGATTAGAATTTATTCTGTTTGTATGAATATGCTCCTGTGACCGTGTCCAACATCATAGGGTCTCGTTCTCCAACCTAGAGGTGTCACTACAGTCCAGCTGCACTCCGTTTAAGAGCGCCGATCCTGATGGGTTTTCCAGATCATTCTTTTCAGCGCTGACGGAAGTAGGCCGCTTGTAGTGAGCTGCGAGATTAATCGTTTTTTAATTGTAATTCGAATTTATGGTTTCGGACAATTTTTTAAAAAGAAAATCGATTATTAAAGGGGACATTATGAAAACAACTCTTTTCCTGAGATTTGGGGTGTTGTTTTGGATTTCTGGTGCTCCCACACGCATTCAAACTTTGAAATAAGTCTGTACATGATTTTTTCAGTGAGATATGCATTTCTGAAGGTACCCCACCTTCAGTACCAAACGAGCGAGTCAGTTTGGGTGCCCCCTCCTATGTAGGAAGGAGGCACATTTGAATATACTTCCCACTTCCCCACCCCCGTCCAATCAGAGCATAGATACGATTTTGTGGACCAGCGGACAAGCGCTGGGAGGAGATGTTCGAGCATTTCAGAAGAAGGGAAATGCCATACAAAAATAGATGTCTAATTTGTAAGTTTGCCATGTGACTGCCTGGCAGGGCATCCGGGGGAGCTGCCACGAGCTCCCCCCGCCGGTGATGCCGGACTGCTGCCAAAGCTCTGGCGGCAGTCCGATAGCTCTGGCAGGGGATGTTCGTGGCAGTCCAGCCACAGCTCGGGAGAACTATCCCTTTCTCCTCCATATCGCGGTTCAATCTGGACTTCAGAGAGTCAAAGCCAAAGTTCCTTTCCCCCAATTCTTCTCAACCATGGCCGAGACAACCCCCACTACGAGTCTTTACTTATTGTGGAAGTACCAGAGACTGGAACTCATATACTATGTTTACTTGTTGGGAAAACACCATTATATGTCTTCAAATTTATTTTTTTAAATGAACTATTTAAAAAAAAAGCTAAATATCAACATTTCAGCATGCGCTCAAAAAAGTGTGTGTAGAGTTTGCTTAAAGTCTGTGGCAACCAAAAGCAGCAGCACAACACATTTATCCCAATATCTTAAACTGAAGCACGCAGCAGAGTGGGAGATGTTTGTCATTTATTTTGCTTTTGTTAATCATTGCTTGTCTTCAAATTAAATCCAAACTTAAGATATATGTATATATATTTGTCATTTGTAGAAAAGAAATATTAAAATCGATAATTGGGTTTGGTTAGGAAAAAGCAGAGATTTTATTTGTATGGAAAATCTCCCAGCCCTAGCTTGTAGGCTGGTTCTAGTTCACCCAACGCTGTCAACAAAAGTGTCGGAGAAGCTTAATGTGAAAATCGGCCTACTCCGTCCTTTCACTAAAGGATCCAATGCATTCAGCAGATTCAAATGAAATGGATTTTCACTTTTTAAAATAGTGTAGTGGATTGCAGTTGGTGGAAAAGGGGAATTATGATAATTTTTTATGCGTTGGAGGGTATTTCCCATACCTTACCTAAAATAAAGTAAACTATCCCCCATTCCGAGAAAGCTGGTATCCAAAACGAAGCTCTTGCGATACAACTGCACAAAGTCATGTTATTAAAGGCCACCGATATTGACGTACTGAAATGCATTAACACTGGCTTCAGCGCAGACTCCTCTCAAAATTAATAATTAATACACATAAATTAGCAATAATTATAGGTCTGTGAATGTAGTTTGCAACTATGGATGCATTAAGGGCCGTTTGTTGAAAAAATTAATAGGCTTAATAGGCAAGCAGGGACTTTGACCAAAGCTGATGATTCCCGATTGTGTTTTGTTTAACTAATTTATTCACAGGCTAGAGTCACCTAAAACAACCTTGGTGTGATTAAGTCGCTTTTTCACAAAACGTAAATACTACTGGCACTGTCACGTTAAAATTGTACCGGGGGCGAAAATTGTACCGGTCTACGTCATCAGTTGTTGACAAATTCCAAACCTGCCTGGCAACAGACGACGCGATCGTCTGTTGCCTGGCAACGGGCGATCGCGTCGAATGACGTAGGAAGGTTCTTGAACATTCGCGAACTTTCATGCTCGTTCATTGCACTCCTTCATTGAGCGTGACAAAACAGGTTTTTGAAACCTGCTTTAAACACTCAGTTTACTAGCTAAATTCGATTAAACAATTCAATACAATACAAATATAAAGTAAAAACAAGTGTTATCTAGCGATCCGTTATCTGTATTATGTTATTTGGTGTTCGGCAACATAAGCGCGAATGGTTTTTGAAACCTGCCTTAAACACTCAGTTTACTAGCTAAATTCGATTAAACAATTCAATACAATACAAATATAAAGTAAAAACACGTGTTATCTAGCGATCCGTTATCTGTATTATGTTATTTCGTCTTTGGAAACATGAGCTGAATGTTTTTTGAAACCTGCCCGGCAACGGACAACCCAATCAAATCAGTTGTCAAGTTGTCAACAACTGATGACGTAGGCCGGTACAATTTTCGCCCCCGGTACAATTTTAACGTGACAGCACCATTCAAATACAGGCCAGCCCAGCAGAATGGTTGGATGAGGAGGGTGGTTGCTCAGCTGGCTGCAGATTCACCGATTGTTGCTACTAGATCAGAACAGTGGATGGTTAAAGAAAAGAGAGAGGTACTCACTAAGGACCACATTATACTCCATTGATCCGAGCAGCTGGGGACCTGTATCTATCATCTTATCAATGGCCTTCTTTTCGGCCGGGGAGCAGATCTGCAATCAGACAGCAAAGGAGGACCGTGAGAGAGAGAGCGAGAGAGAATAAGCACCCCAAGCGGGCCCCAGTTGCCTTGAAGTGGCAGAAAAGGTCATTTTAATCAGAGCCCTTGAATTTGAAGATTGCCCAAAAATTCCATATTGCTAGAGGGATTTTTTCCCCACAGTGGAAAATGCAGTTTGCAGGGACATTCGTTTAAAGCAAATAGATTTTTCTATGGTTGCATTAGACATGTAATTGATGCAACAACGGGAACTGAGATATTAAAACAGCTCCTGAATGAATGTTAGAATACATCACTACAATAAAAAAAGGTGTTGAGGTGTTGGGGCAGGATGGTGTAGAGCAGGATGTGGTCGGGCATTATATGTCCCTGCAATTCTGTTGTGCACATACATTTAATTATTTTATTCATATAAATTTGTAATGACTTTTAATTAAAAATGCTTAATAAGAGTTACAATCATATATTTTCTTTAATCCAATCTAATGTTATGCTATAGTTAAGACTTGACAGAATGTCCTCGACCCGCAAAGGTATTCAGAATTTCTTATGTGGCCCCCAATGAAAAATTATTGTAGGGGCTAGGGTGTTAGGGGCCCAGGGAAAGCCGACCGCGCTGAACCCCAAATGTCCGCTCCCCTCATGGATTAGACCTTTGTTCCAAGGTGATTTGGATAAAACTGTGATAGTATTTAGAGGTTTGATATCGTCGCAAAAAACAAAGTCACCTTCCAAGGTTGACATACAATCACTTAAAGATCTCTATAGGTTTGGGAGACGTGAATCTTGGGAATCTCAATAAAAGGATCCCAAATGTTGGAACAATAAGGCCTTCCTCCTACCCTGATGTCGTCCTCGGTGATGAAGCCGGTCTGGGCCACCCACCACGGCTCAACCGAGATCTCCACCGGCTTGGCGGGCAGCAGGTCCCGGGCTGTTTTCCTGCGGAAGAATTTCTGGCGAGCAATGAGAGATAGAGAGAGATAAAAGGGTGGGGGAGGGGGGAGGAAAAGTGGGTGAGCTGAGGTTCAAACACGGAGGGAAGAGAAAAACACCACCCGGTTGGCAGTGGAATTCAACAGCACTATATGAGTGGATGAATAGCAGGAAACAGAACGTTTCTTACCTTAGAAGATCTGCACTGGTTCATCAGGTCGATGTACTGGTTTCTCCCGATGCCCAGCAGCCTCAGACCTGGGGATGAGTTTGGTTGAGTCAAATAAATGCCCCATGGTCACTCTCAATGATTACTGTGTGTACACATGCGCAAAACACTACAGCCAATCCATGCTGCAGCCCTGCTAGCAGGAAAGTATCTTTGGCATTTTTAAATTACAGACCCTCAGGACAAATTGACAGCCTCATATTGGTAAGTTATTTTGATTGGAGAAGGCACCCAGTGGCCAGGAGAGTGTCTCATTCCATCTCTCCAGTGGCACACCATCACTTACTACTAACAGAACAATAAGAGGGCTGTAGGGATTACTCTGTGAGTGTGCCTCTCTCTCTCTCTCTCTCTCTCTCTCTCTCTCTCTCTCTCTCTCTCTCCCTCTCTCTCTCTCTCTCGAAACGCAGACAATATGATTTCAATCTTTTCAGAGAAATGTTATGTTGTTTTTACAATACGAGTTACAAAACTTGACAAATAACAAGCTCAGTTGTGTATGGTCTCCGTGTACAGTACCGTTTTATAGAACATTCTGAAGCTGTTCACAACAAAATCATAAATGATCTCAGGAAGATATTAGCAGGGTTTGTATCTTGACCTTAAGGAAAGATACAGAAAAGTAGCATTTTTTCATGTTGACTCATTCTCGATGGAAAAATGAAATAACAGTATCCTCCTGGCGTAGCCGAGTGAAACCCTGTGTGGACTCCAGAGCTCTCCAAACCTCTCTGTAGATAAACGCACTCCAAGCATCGCAAACGTTACTGCAAAATCAAACGCTGCTTTGAGTCACCAGATGAAAGCCCGGCAGGGTCAAACTGTTCAAGGTCAGCGTTCCCAGACTTGTTCTGAGGCGTCGGTACCGCATCACGCGCCAGATTCTATTTCTTATTTGAGTGAGATGCGGACTGCGCTAAAGAGATGAAAGCCCAGTAGACGTTTCAGGCTGACAGGAAAGAGTATGAGAAAAGTTCTGAAGTGAAGGAGATGGGGGGGAAACTCACAGTCAGCAGCAGTGAAGTTGGGCAGTGAGTCGTAGCTCTTCTCGCTGTTCATGATGTCCTGGAGGGAAAGGGGAGAATTAAACCAATTTCTTCATCTCAATCCCTTATGTGCGTCTCCTTTCTCTGATTAATACCAGGATTAAGATAAGGCTGCTGCACTCCTTCATGTTCCACACTTTAGTTCGTTAAATTAAACAGAAAAAATGCTGTGGCCCTGGGCAGTGTAAGCGGTTTACATCGGTAGTGTTGGCATGAATAAGCTCAACTGAAATACTACGAGTTGTAAATCTTCAGAGAGAGAACTGTAATAGAACAAGAGAACAATGCGTGTATCACAGTATAAATCAATGTTCCTGTCTTAGCTACTCATAATAAAGTTGCTATGGCAGGAATATAATTTCCTTATATTTTTAATATTGGTCAATCAATTCTTTATAGTACAATGCAGTTCAACGTGAAAAAGGATGAGAACGGATGAACAGGTCAGAGTTCACATTAAATAAGAGCCTGTTGGCGTCATGCTTATCGGCTCATCAACAAAGACCGATAAACAGTGCAAAGAGCTCACATTCTCCATGGTGTCAGTGTATTTCAATCACGGCCAGTTGTAGCAGAGATTTATTCAGAGTCTGAGTGACACCTAGTGCCCAACTAAGATCAAATCACCTGAGGGGTATTCTTGCCAACCAGAGTCCACAACAAGACATTTAATATCAGGTGAGCATGACGGCATACATGTGTGAACAGTCATGCCTAAGTAGAGAGGATGTAACCGATGTTTTGATTCACTTCAGTTCTTTAGTCCAATTCCTTGCATCTAGAATGGCTAAAAAATGTTTTTTGGAGCTCTGGTCTCGACATAGATAACACAAGCACCTATATTTAGGCTTCCTGGTTATGTCAGGTGAGGGATTGATTAACTAATACCATTTAAAGGGGTGGTTTGTTCATAAATTGACTAGAATAAGTTTAGCCTTTTGATCATAGAATAGAAAATCTATCTGAGATATCAATTTGTTTTTAAGCATGTTCAAAATGCAGTGGAATGAATTATTGTTTCATGGCCTAGTTATTATGTTATGTTAGTTGATGTATTAAGTGATGTTGCTAGGCACGCGTCCTGCGTCCCTGACGCATTAAAATCTGAAAGGACGCACTAAACTCACTATCCATGCGTCCCGGGGACGCATCTCATTTTCCCCATGAAAAACGATACATTGTGAACATTAAACAACTCGTGTTTAATCACAGTAACTGGCCAAAGAAACCTTCTTGTGAGCAGATCGGACAAGCGCTGTTTCAACCCTCTGCGCATCTACTTGGCGCAGACGTGATCCCCTGTACAAGGTATCGCGACATGCTAATTTAGCCGCTACCAAAACAACTAGCTCGTCACCGCTGATTTCATTTCAACAATTAAAATACAAACTTCATAGTAAATAAACCCACGTTTCCACTGCTCGATGCTGTGCTCATTCGTGTCGAATGAGCAAATCAAACAGGATTTTTTTGGCAATCCTTCTGATTGAATATATGTACATTTATGACAAAATCGTGAGGACTAGGCTTGTGACACACACACACACACAAATGTGGCGCTCGCGCGGTAATAGCTCATTGGCGCCACCTAGTGATCATTATGTGCAAATGCACAGCCTCTCATTAAAATGACTTGGGGGTCATTTGACCCCTCTTGCGGCGCTAGGAGTAAGTAAAAATGGCCCGGCGTTTCTAGTGTTAAACATGAACGGTTGAGTACTCCAGCTCTAACCATATCATACCACCATCAAGGAGTTTAACACTATTAATTTAATTTAAGAAATAGAATAATAATAAAAAAGAAACACATTTTTTAAACTGGGGAGTCGACTCGGGACCCATTGAATTTCTCAGGGACCCACCCAACTCGCCACCTGTGGGTCCCGGGGACTCACTACATTGAAAACCTATCAACATCACTGTACTGTATATTGCTTAATTCTTTCCCAGTAGTGCAAGTTTCCATGATTAAGGGATTTATTTGAACACACACCTCTGGAAGGGCATTATTGCTTTAACTTGGGATAGTATTTGTTGTGTATTAATAGAATGAGCTTTGAATCCATAATTGTATTCTCCATTTCGGAATGGTTCTGAGAATGGTTATCTCTGAAGAAGATTTAGATGAGACCGAAAGACTAGGATTTTAAAATATAACCAAAACCAGTCTCAATCTCCTCTGACCAGTAAGAAACACAAAGTTTAGGTTGTGCTGCTTTAGCCCCCCAAGGGCCAGGCTGAAATAAACTAACAACTAGAGTTTCTGCAGTTGGCGTTTCAATGAGAGAGGTCCAGGGGAAAAACAGGGCTACGCCACTCAACAGACTGGAACCAAAGCCTGGTGGGTTTCTCTGTCAGTGCATATCATTTCAATAACTTAAAGTTGCTTTGGAAGAAACCATCTGCCAAAGTTTACTCTATGCATTCATATATTTAGGCCATTTAACGTATCCAAAGTCACTGTTTATTTTCTCTGATGCATGTAATTTATGAGCTGGTGGGGGTTAGGCCTCAAGGAGCCCGCCATACACTAGGGTTTGAACCCAGAGCATTTTGTCTGCATAGTTATTCTATTGCGAGTACGTCCTTACCTCCATGATCCCTATGTAGTAGGAGAAGGGGGTGACGCGCAGGCCCTTCACCATGATGTCAGACAGGTGGTAGGGGTACAGCATCAGGTGGTCCCGGCTGTACTTCAGCAGCTCCTCATAGTATTTACGCTCATCCTTCCTCACGTGACGCACTACACACACACACACACACACACACACACACACACACACACACACACACCTCTTTATTGTTGGTATTTGCGTGTATAAAAAGGGGTACTGAAACCTTGCTGAAGATCATTTCATCACACAAAAACTTATATAAAGAGACAAGCTAAATATAGGTGGATTCATTTCGCTACAACCTTTCTGGTGTCGGGAATAATAGGATTGATATAATTTAGGGTATAACGGGTGTGGATTATATTATAGGTACAAATGTAATCTTTCATGGTGGCCCATCAAGACCCATTTACATGTGTAGTAAATGTGCTCACCTAGGTTATTGCGGAATCGCAGCTGGTTGCGGATACTGTACAGCAGGACATGTTTCTCATACTCCCGCTGAGAGTTTCCCAAACTCTGCAGAAAGAAAAGGAAGGAATGCACATTTCAGCAGGTCATCGGTAATCGGAGATGTGATTTATCCGATGGAATATGAGCGGAATTCAAATCCGCTCAATTCAGTCTCACATTGAACATCTCAAGCTCCAATAAATAAAACGTATTGGAGCTACAATCCATGTCATTAACAGCATCACGGTAGCGGCTACAGAATGCATTGATATATATCGACATTGTGGAGAAAAGTCTTGATGCTATATAATGAAGAACTGTGAACCGGTGATCATGTGACGACTCGAGTCTAAAGACATTGACCTGCTCCCTTTAATAAAGACATGCTCCCTTTAATAAAACATGGCTACGCTCCCTTTAATAAAGACATGGTCCCTATATTAAAGACATGGTCCCTATAATAAAGACATGGTCCCTATAATAAAACATGGCTCTGCTCCCTATAATAAAGACATGCTCCCTATATTAAAGACATGGTTCCTATATTATAGACAAACTCCCTATATTAAAGACATGGTCCCTATATTAAAACGCATGGTCCCTATAATAAAGACATTCTCCCTATAATAAAGACATGCTCCCTATAATATAGACATGGCTTTGCTCCCTAGAATAAAATAAATAATGTTGATTTATTCGGTTCAATGCATGCATCCTTCTTGTGCATGTTGTCTCGAAACTGACAGCTGGTTCGATCGCACAGCACGGTGTCCTTCCCTGACAGGTTAATATATCATATAAGGGACAAGATAGTACCTGCTTGACGTTTGCTGGTATCTTGCTCCACGGGTCGTTCTGCCTGATGTGGAACTCAACGTCCGTGTTCATAGCTCCTAGTGGGCTAAACGCTGTTGTGTTCAGATGTCCGGACACACGGGCTGCTGGGTGGGTCCACAGAGACCGTACCCCCTGTACCCCCCGATAATTGACAGTGGAAGACAAATTGGGTTTATACAAATAAAAACACCGCGTCTGAGGGTTATGCTCTTCTTCAATAATGCCAACTTCCGTGTTGTATTGTCGAGCGTCACGAGCGTCATGCTGTTGGCCTTATTCGTCACTTCCGCCCAGTGCGTGACTGACGTGATGTCAATGAAGTGCAGATAATTAGTAGCTCTATAATGGATTCGATCAGGGGTTCTCAACCTTTTTGTTTCCAAGGACGGGCATATTCATGTAAAAATTTTGGAGGACCAGTAGTCAATTTTGAATGCCTTCATTTTTAAACAAAGGATGTGGCTGTTTTTCAAGATGGTTCATGTCATATTCACAACGAAAAACACTGTTAATATCATTAACGGTTGTTAAAACACCTGTAAAGCGGAGTGATACATGTATAGTGCAAATGTGCAAATGTTATTAAGCTAGTGTGTTTATGTGTTGCTTGGCAACAGTTCAGTCCCAGTCCAGTAACAGATCTATTTGTGTTGGCGGAGCCATATAAATCATTAAATAAACAAATCATAATCTGTTGTTGCTTATTACTGTTAACTAATTAATGGTGCTTTTAGAACTGTTGTATAAAAGCAATATCACACTAGAGGTTGTGCTGCTGTTATACTGAATATCAGCACAGTGTGATTATCTTCGGCACTCGGCCTACGGCCTCGTAGGCCTACCTACAACCGAATCACAGCCGTGCTATTCAGTACAACAGCACTCCCCCCGAATGTGATATCATGATAATCGATAGAAGGCCCGTCATTATCGGGAAAATAAGCCCGACAGGACATCGATGCGAAGCGGAGGTGTCTTGCTTCGCCCTGAAGGGGCTTATTTTCGATAATGACCGGCGACGTTCATTATGCCGCTTATTACACGGCTACTTGCCGAAACGAAAAGATAACTTCAAACGGTGTGCCTTTTTACTATTTATTTGTTACCAGCATTCGTAGTGTTGATCAGCAGAGAAATAGTCAGCCAAAGACGTTGATAAATTACCGGACTAATTGCGTAGTGATACGAAAGACGGCAAAAAAAATCCACTTTCCTTGACAGCGGTCATTTTATGCTTTACAGGTGTTCTAATTACCTGCATGAGTGCTGCATGCAGGATTCAACTATTGTTCTTCATAATTCTTTCTTTCTTTCTTTCTTTCTTTCTTTCTTTCTTTCTTTCTTTCTTTCTTTCTTTCTTTCTTTCTTTCTTTCTTATTCTCTACAAACTTTGGGACCTATCTCCTTCCTAAATCTTTTGCCTAGAGACTAGATTCACGTTTTTAAATATTCACAATAGCTTGGAATGGCTTGGAACTGCTAAATTAGCATATAAAAGGAAAATAGAGGGCTACATCATGGACAAAAACCCACGTCAGGTGTGGCAGGGAATACAGCATTTCTCTAACTACAAGGGCCACAACATCACAACTACCAACTCTGATGCTACAAGGGCAGAGGAATTAAACAGTTTCTTTGCCCGGTTTTAGGCGGATAGACAACCAACGCCCCCCCCAGCCTTCACCAACACCCCGCTGACCCTCCAGGAACATCAGGTTAGAAGGACACTGAGGCAAGTGAACCCGAGGAAGGCGGCTGGAGCCGACGGCGTACCGGGGAAAGTACTCAGAGCTTGTGCAGACCAAATCACAGGGATTCTCACCAAGATCAACATCTCTCCGTCCCTAGCCACCATCCCATCCTGCTGGAAATCAGCAATTATCATCCCAGTCCCAAAAACGTCAGCTGGCAAAAGCGGAAATTACCCCAGGCCCATTGCACTCACGTCAGTGGTGATGAAATGCCTGGAGAGGCTGGTTGCCCAGCACATCAAGGCCTGCCTCCCAGCATAATTTGATCCCCACCAGTTTGCTTATAGGTCTAACCGCTCTACTGAGGACGCCATCGCCATCACCCTCCACTCTACACTGAGCCACCTCGAACACCCAGGCACCTATGCAAGACTGCTCTTCATAGATTACAGCTCAGCCTTCAATACAATAATCCCGGACATCCTGATAAATAAACTACGCGGCCTACACCTCCCTGCCTCCACCTGCACTTGGATAAAGGACTTTCTTTCCAACAGACCACAACAAGAGAGACTCGGCCCCCATCTCCCCTCCCCCCTCACACTCAGCACTGGCTCCCCCCAAGGCTGCGTGCTGAGCCCACTTCTGTATACTCTACACACATCTGACTGCTCCCCCTCCCACCCCTCTAACCTCATTATAAAATTTGCTGACGACACCACTGTGGTCTGACTCATCTCTGGGGGCGACAAGACGGCATATAGAGATGAGGTCCAGCAGCTGTCAGCATGGGGTTCAGCAAATAACCTCCAAATAAACACATCAAAAACTGAGGAAATCATCATAGACTTCAGACGACACAGCACAGCCCATGCCCCCCTGCACATTAACGGGGATTGCGTGGAGAGGGCTCCGTCCTGCAAGTTCCTGGGAACATACATCTCTCAGGAGCTTTCTTGGTCCACAAACACAACAGCAATAAAAAAGAAGGACCAGCAGCGACTATGAGAATTCTCAGAAAAAACCATCTTGAACAAAAGCTGCTGGTGTCCTTCTACCGGTCAACCATTGAAAGTGTGCTCACTTACTGCATCACAGCATGGTATGCTGGGAGTTCGGCGGCAGACAGGACGGCCCTTCAGAGGGTCATAGGCACAGCTCAGAAGATCACAGGCTGCCCACTGCCCTCCCTGAAAGAGCTGGCCAGCTCCCGCTGCCGAAACAGGACCAGGTCCATTCTAAAAGACGCTGCGCACCCTGCTCACCACCTGTTCGATCTGCTTCCCTCTGGCAGGCGATACAGGTCAATGAAATCATGCACCACCAGACTAACCAACAGCTTCTTCCCCTGGGCCATACGTACACTAAACAAATAATAACCCCTGTGCAATATATAAATAACCACATGAACGATCACCACTACCTCTGGACATTCCTCATTATGCTGACCTTCCTGGCCCTGCTGCTATTTAGACATATGTGGGCGGCAGGGTTGTTGTCTGGGAGGGAGGGGAGGGCGTCGGACACTTAAATGTGCCTTAAGTGGAATGCAGGGGAAGGGGTTATTGGGGTTATTGTTATTATTCTTTTCAATTAAAAAAAAAAA
Organism: Gadus morhua; assembly: GCF_902167405.1. Lineage (NCBI taxonomy): Eukaryota > Metazoa > Chordata > Actinopteri > Gadiformes > Gadidae > Gadus > Gadus morhua. The sequence continues at coordinate 23,074,318 of NC_044069.1, forward strand.
GCACTGAACAAGATCTGCACCTTAATTTCGTTGTGTAAATACACTGCATTTAACCCAATGACAAATAAAGATTCTATTCTATTCTATTCTATTCTAAACGGAATTTCGATTTGATTTAAACTTTCTTCAGAATGACAGTTTTAGTTTCATACCGGTGTTGTGCCGTATTATGCACCCTTGGCGTGAAAAGCACCCCCTCGCGGGAGCGCGCTTGAGCCGCTCCGCTGTTGGAAAAGTGAAGCAATTCGCCTCAATATCGCAAACAAACACTGGGGGAAATGCTGCCTCTTGATTTAATGATTTGTAATTCGCCTCAATATCGCAAACAAACACTGGGGGAAATGCTGCCTCGTGATTTAATGATTTGTAATTCGCCTCAATATCGCAAACAAACACTGGGGGAAATGCTGCCTCGTGATTTAATGATTTGTGAAGGGAATAGAAGGGAATGGCATTGGTTCGCGGGACTTATTGAGCTCTAATGCTCAGTATAAAATATATAAAAATTAATATAAAAATTACATGTGTTCAAATGCAATAAAAACAGGTGAGAGTCATAGAGGAGGCTTAGATCTTCTGTTCTGTGTTGATTTTGAGCAAATAGGTCACATGACCTGGGAGTTATTGAGCTCTAATGCTCATATTTACAGTATAAAATATATTAAAATTAATATAAAATATTGCATGTGTTCAAATGCAATAACAAAGGAGTGTATCATAGAGCAGGCTTGGCTAAATATTATGTAGCTTTTCCTGCAATTCAGGTTAATTTAGGTCAACAACAATAACATTCTGATCTAGAATGTGGCCTGCAATGAAAAGGTAAAGGTGAAGGAATTTGAAGTGCACTGATTGTCATGTGTTTCTCAATATTAAAGGATATGCTCTCTCTGTCTTGTTTTTAAGATATGAAATATTTTTCATGCTGCTTAATAAAATGAAATATAATAAATATATCCACATCTGTAGCCTACGCTGTTTAAAGTACCTGATGCTGGGATAAAAGAGGCAGGGCAGGGCTGTGTTTTTCTACTTGCCACGATGTGCACCCCTGGTTAACTTGAACTAGGAAAGGTCCACATGGATGAAACTCACTCTGGTTATACACACTAGTCCCATCTCTAGACTGTGAAAAGCGTTTGATGCTGGGATCAACCAAAAATAAATACAGGGGGGGGTGCTTTTCAGGGCAGGGCTGTTTTGTTGTAGGCTACTTGCCACGATGTGCACCCCTGGGTAACTTGAACTAGGAAAGGTCCACATGGATGAAACTCACTCTGGTTATACACACTAGTCCCATCTCTAGACTGTGAAAAGCGTTTGATGCTGGGATCAACCAAAAATAAATACAGGGGGGGTGCTTTTCAGGGCAGGGCTGTTTTGTTGTACTTGCCACGATGTGCACCCCTGGTTAACTTGAACTAGGAAAGGTCCACATGGATGAAACTCACTCTGGTTATACACACTATTCCCATCTCTAGACTGTGAAAAGCATTTGATGCTGGGATCAACCAAAAAGAAATACAGGGGGGGGTGCTTTTCAGGGCAGGGCTGTTTTGTTGTAGGCTACTTGCCACGATGTGCACCCCTGGTTAACTTGAACTAGGAAAGGTCCACATGGATGAAACTCACTCTGGTTATACACACTAGTCCCATCTCGAGACTGTGAAAAGCGTTTGATGCTGGGATCAACCAAAAATAAATACAGGGGGGATGCTTTTCAGGGCAGGGCTGTTTTGTTGTAGGCTACTTGCCACGATGTGCACCCCTGGTTAACTTGAACTAGGAAAGGTCCACATGGATGAAACTCACTCTGGTTATACACACTAGTCCCATCTCGAGACTGTGAAAAGCGTTTGATGCTGGGATCAACCAAAAAGAAATACAGGGGGGGTGCTTTTCAGGGCAGGGCTGTTTTGTTGTACTTGCCACGATGTGCACCCCTGGTTAACTTGAGCTAGGAAAGTGTCACATGGATGAAACTCACTCTGGTTATACACACTAGTCCCATCTCTAGACTGTGAAAAGCATTTGATGCTGGGATCAACCAAAAAGAAATACAGGGGGGGGGTGCTTTTCAGGGCAGGGCTGTTTTGTTGTAGGCTACAAGTTACCCAGGGGTGCACATCGTGGCAAGTAGCCTACAACAAAACAGCCCTGCCCTGAAAAGCACCCCCCCCTGTATTTCTTTTTGGTTGATCCCAGCATCAAACGCTTTTCAGTCTAGAGATGGGACTAGTGTGTATAACCAGAGTGAGTTTCATCCATGTGGACCTTTCCTAGTTCAAGTTACCCAGGGGTGCACATCGTGGCAAGTAGCCTACAACAAAACAGCCCTGCCCTGAAAAGCACCCCCCCCCCCCCCCTGTGTTTCTTTTTGGTTGATCCCAGCATCAAACGCTTTTCACAGTCTAGAGATGGGACTAGTGTGTATAACCAGAGTGAGTTTCATCCATGTGACACTTTCCTAGTTCAAGTTAACCAGGGGTGCACATCGTGGCAAGTAGAAAAACACAGCCCTGCCCTGCCTCTTTTATCCCAGCATCAGGTACTTTAAACAGCGTAGGCTACAGATGTGGATATATTTATTATATTTCATTTTATTAAGCAGCATGAAAAATATTTCATATCTTAAAAACAAGACAGAGAGAGCATATCCTTTAATATTGAGAAACACATGACAATCAGTGCACTTCAAATTCCTTCACCTTTACCTTTTCATTGCAGGCCACATTCTAGATCAGAATGTTATTGTTGTTGACCTAAATTAACCTGAATTGCAGGAAAAGCTACATAATATTTAGCCAAGCCTGCTCTATGATACACTCCTTTGTTATTGCATTTGAACACATGCAATATTTTATATTAATTTTAATATATTTTATACTGTAAATATGAGCATTAGAGCTCAATAACTCCCAGGTCATGTGAACTATTTGCTCAAAATCAACACAGAACAGAAGATCTAAGCCTCCTCTATGACTCTCACCTTTTTTTATTGCATTTGAACACATGTAATTTTTATATTAATTTTTATATATTTTATACTGAGCATTAGAGCTCAATAAGTCCCGCGAACCAATGTCATTCCCTTCTATTCCCTTCACAAATCATTAAATCACGAGGCAGCATTTCCCCCAGTGTTTGTTTGCGATATTGAGGCGAATTACAAATCATTAAATCACGAGGCAGCATTTCCCCCAGTGTTTGTTTGCGATATTGAGGCGAATTACAAATCATTTAATCAAGAGGCAGCATTTCCCCCAGTGTTTGTTTGCGATATTGAGGCGAATTGCTTCACTTTTCCAACAGCGGAGCGGCTCAAGCGCGCTCCCGCGAGGGGGTGCTTTTCACGCCAAGGGTGCATAATACGGCACAACACCGGCTTCGTTTTCAGTTGGTCTCATTGATTTACGTTGACGCCGGTGGGGATGACGTTCAGCAGTGTTGCCAGATTGGGCGGTTTTCCCGCCAGATTGGGCTGCTTTTGGAGGACGATCAGGCAGTGTTGCCTGATTGGGCGGTTTTTCCCACTCTATTGAGCTACTTTAATCACACCGGCTAGCTATTCTCTTAAAGACACACACGCACACACACACGCACACGCACACGCACACGCACACACACACACACACACACACACACACACACACACACACACACACACACACACACACAGTGCAGGGCAATACATTTCACGTTTCAGATTCTTCAGTTCAATTCATTTTACATTTCTGCATTTTTAGCAATGCTTTGCGCTTTTCATCAGCGGTCATTTAATTTGTTTCCAACCATTTACTTTTCTTAAATGGTGGGCATGTTTACATTGTTTACTCCATTTAGACTTTTGAACCTTTGTTGAAATCCCTTCACTTGATTTAAGCCATTTTATTTATGTCTTAATGTGGCTTTATTAAAAAATATTTTCAGCCTCACTTTGCACAATAACAGCACTCACCGCATTTTCTGCAGGTAATGCATTTTCTAGTTAAGCATTATTACACGGCTCTTCTCAATGCTCTGGAATGCTCCGTTCACTTGCATGGGCCTTCGCAACTTCCGGAGGTAAATTATTTTTGATAATTCACCGTTGCTAAGCATATAAAGACTGCTGTCAAGGAAAGTTGTTGTTTTTTTGACGTCTTTCGTACCATTCTGCAAGTAGTCCGGTAACTTATCAACCCCGGCGTACTCGGTTGCTGAGCGACGTCAACGTCTTTGGCAGACTATTTCTCTGCTGATCAACACTGCGAATTTGCTGGTTACAAATGAATTGTAAAAATACACACTGTGTGTCTTTTTGTTTTGGCAAGTAGCTGTGTAATAAGTGGGATAATGTATAGAACGTCGCTGGTCATTATCGGGAAAATAACCCTTATGCGAATCGGAGGTGTCTTGCTTCGCCCTGAAGGGGCTTATTTTCCCGATAATGACCGGCGACGTTCTACAAGTTATTATCACTTATTTACAACACCTGTAAAGTGGAGCGATACATGTGTAGTTAAAAGTCTCAGTGCTCTTATAAGGTGCGTTCTTGGTCCTGGTGAGTAGTATATAATAGACACTCCCTGGGTATGTTTATGAAAATAGCAACTTCCGGTTGGGGGGAGGGGAGGGGGGGTGGTGGGGGTGTTTATGACTTGTCATAATATATAGACCCCTTTGTGTTGTTATGTCATGTATAATGTCTGCGTTGCGCCTGTAGGGGTCGCAGGGTGCTGGGATCTGTAAGGGCATTGTGTGTGCACTTAGGGGGCTTGTGAGCTTGTATTGTGGGTGTGTACCTCAAATAGTTTAAAAAGGGGTGAGACGCCTGCTGTAGGGTCATAGCATTCAACAGATTGTCGTCAGTGTTCTTTTCGTTCAAACATGGACTGCTCATCAGAAGATACCCAAGGATCAAACAGCACTAAATGGATGTATAGGGACCCTCGCACCCTGTCGCCCCTGTCTTCTCCCGCCAAGGACTACACATCGAGCATTGTGGACGGTGAAAGCCAGTTGTCTGAGGGTATGTCCGGCTTTAGTACACCTGTGTCTAACTATGTCAATAGGTATGGAGATGAGGCACTGCTAAATGCTCCGCTCAAAAAGACGAGGCCTGTTCCAGGCTTGAGAGACCGGACTGCTGGGGATTCATTCACACACGTTGGCGAATACGGCTTGGAGTACGTAATATCATGGGTCGATGGAGGTGTTATTTTGAAAGTTAAAGATTGTGCTACAGAGTGGCGGTTGAACATTCACGAGTGGGATTTTTTTTTTGAGAATTTATGCCCCAAGCTAGCCGACGTCCGGGACACTTGGAATGCAGGAACATATGTAATCCAATGGACTTTTGAGTATGAGTCGAGGATTCATCGAGTGGATACAAACTATCATACGAAGAGACCACAGGAGATCATTTTTTTTCAGACGCTGTGTTGATACAGATGAGCTACCACAGTGCTGTGATATGCATTGCATCGGTAGCTCTCCTCTAGCAACACATTCTCACTCCGAGCGCGTCGATTTCTGACGAACGGTCAGTGACTTTTGCTTCAGTTTCTGACGCAAAAGGGTACCCTTGCGCTGCTTTTTTAGACGCATGGGGTTTTCAACTAGTTACAATGTAACCCTTTGACGGGGGACCCGATGGCTGCACATAGAGACGCTATGAGCATTCATCCCATTGGCTAACGGAGGACCTTGTGCTTCTTTTTTCGACGCAGGGGTTTTTCCACTCATTACAATGTAATCCCTCCACGGCAATATATGAAGCTATAAGCATTCATCCCATTGGCTAACGGAAGAGCCGATGGCTGCACAATAACGGCGATTTTACAGTGACATCTGTGACATTCATCAACACAACTACACCAACGTGTCCTTGTTAATTACACAACATGCATGGGTTAAGGCTCTGGGCATCAGTTGTCCTGTTTGGTGCTTTGATTGAGAGAAACAATCGTTTTTTTGATCAGTGTTAGGTAGCTGAGGCTGATGCACATTCTCATTCCGAGCGCGTCGATTTCTGACGAACGGTCAGTGACTTTTGCTTCAGTTTCTGACGCAAAAGGGTACCCTTGCGCTGCTTTTTTAGACGCATGGGGTTTTCAACTAGTTACAATAACCCTTTGACGGGGGACCCGATGGCTGCTGAAAACCCCATGCGTCGAAAAAAGCAGCGCAAGGGTACCCTTTTGCGTCAGAAACTGAAGCAAAAGTCACTGACCGTTCGTCAGAAATCGACGCGCTCGGAGTGGCTTCAGTTTCTGACGCTGAGGTCGTTGCTATAGAGGCCACGTCCGTGCGCTTTTTTTGACAACTGACAGAGCAACCCTTTCTCATCAAAATTACGTTCCCAGAGAACTATTCGGCATTCTCAATTACGTTTGTCTAAAAAACGTATTTTGTCCGTGATTACGTTTTATTGAACATATTGTAATGACCTCGCCGGTGACATAACGATGTCGAGTCATTAGTAATTGAAGGAACTTTTAATGAACCAAAACCAGGTCACTGAAACCCGTAACCAACGGCAGAAATCCCACCCAAAACAAACCCCGGTTACCCCGGCAACCCCCAACACGGTCTCACTCATGTGCAGGCCCCCACCCTCGTGTTCTTCCAAGGCCCTCCCCCAGCTGACCTAATGATTCGTCCCCACACTGATTGACAAGAAGAACATTACAATACATGCACACAGAACAACTGGCATAACGGACAACGAAATACAATGCAACACATAACACACAAACTATTTAAAGGCCCACTATGCAACTTTTTTAGCCAAAATTACATTAAGTATGCAGGTTGAGAGTTATGCTGATGGTTCTGCATCCATTTCTGGGTCAATTGGTGGGTGTGTCATTTACCCATGTCGCCTCTCCAGTGAAAAAGCGCATATGCAACTTGATCTGTTCGGACCGACACAATCCGGATGTGACGCAGCGGAAGTATCCTCGAAAATGTAGTCAGATTGTAGTTTCGAAAATGCTTTACGGCACAGACACCCAAACAAGGCACCGGCTAGATATAAACAGCCAGTTGCGAGGCAATTGTTGCATTCATCATGGATCCATCGACTAATGGTACGGCCACACTAACCTCCGCACCGAAACTTGGACCGGTCGGACCCCGAGGGCAGGAAGGGGGGGCCCTTCCTGCCCGAAACTTGGCCCGGTCAGACCCCGAGGGCAGGCCCCCCCCTTCCTGCCCTCGGGGTCCGACCGGGCCAAGTTTCGGTGCGGAGGTCCCAGTTAGGCCCTAGAATAAGGTATTAAAATTTCAGGGCGGTAGGACCTTCCTATCTCAAAAACTGTTTTTCCACCACATACTGAACCATTAGGTCTTGCAGGCTACACTTCTGAGGGGCTTTGTCCAAATGACACTCCATTTGGGAAAACCTTTTTTCTCTAAGGCCTAGAACTCCAAATCTCGGATATGTCGTTCACGGGGCCCCGGGAAATGTGTGTAAACATTTTAGCATCCCTAGCTATCTCGAAAAGGTCGGCAAAGGGGCGTGACCTCCAACAGTACAGTAAATGTACATAAGACAGAGGTTAGTTTCTAGTCCCCATTTTTTGTGGGATGGAGGTGTACATTTGTGGCTAAAGGTGTGTAGACACAGCTGGCCTGTGGCCACGTTTTTGAAGTCGGGGGTCAAAAGGTCAAAAGGAGCCGGCACCACGCCGCTTATGAGATAACAAAAAGTTAATGTGTGTTTCTCTCATAACTTTTTGTCATTATTAAAGAGAGGCCTGATTCTCAGATATGCATGTTGGATGGCTAGGGTGTCGGTCTGGGAAGAACTTCAGGCCAAAATCTTGCAAGCGAGCCGCTGGGTGAGTTGCAACGAGATGGAGCACTTGCTGAGTCATTTCCTGTAGTGCTGGAGCCACAGGTTGAAGCGTATGCGTCCTTTGAGACCCTCTTTGATATATAAGAGACCCTATACATATACAGCTTACTTAAATGTTGTCGACTCAGTCACCTATTGCATCACTTCCTTTAAGGCTTCGGCCTCCTAATTGATCATTGTAGGCTATAATTGAATGCCCTCTTTCATATATATATGATACCTCCACCACTGGGACGTGGCAACAATTCTCCAAATCCATATGGGGAGGGGGGGGATGCTTGTGGACAGTAGGGGTTTACCCTAGACATAAATAGGAAGTAAAATCAGGAGAAGGAATGAAATCTCACAAATATTTATTTAATAAATTGTTTCAAATAACCCTCCCTCGTTAAATCAATGAGCTTGGTGTTTTGCTTTCAAAAATTAGTTATAGAAAAAGTCTAAACTGCAGAAAATAAACACATCCAAGCTGCCTTTCAAGGATACCTTGGAGTATCTGTCTATTTTTCAACCATCGGACCCTAGTTTACGACAAAAACAACCCAATTGACGGCAGCTCTTTTGCCGCGTGAGCCACGAGTATTAGAGGGGGCGGTCGATAGCAACCACCATAGCAACCATGACGGTCAAGTGACTGGATTCAGCCCCGTTGAAAAAAATAGAATAGCCTACCTCCCTACACACTCAGTAGTAGATTAATGATATTTAAATTATTATGACCATGAAGTCTTTATTTGCATGGGTTTACATTTCGTTGTGTAGCATGGAAAAATCGGAGAAACGCTCCCATTCAGAATGCATTGGTTTACACTTCGTTCTTTGGAGCACGGTTATTTTTTTTATTTTTTTTATTTTCCGTTTTTGAGGAGTTGAGGATTTTTCTGCAATAATCCAAAATCCAATGGAAAACCCGTTGGCTTTTTGTCAAGGGAACCGAGGGCGACGCTCACTTCCGGGTTTGCCAACATACGTCATCCCTCTCCACCACTCTATACTGTAAAAACACATGTTCAAGACGAATGATAATGCATTAATTTATTCTTTATTCTGCCATAGTAACACGGTAAATAAATGGCAAAAATAGGCTGAGAACGAATTCGTATTTACGATATTGTAGCGACCCTGGGACAGTTAAATAGTTTGTGTGTTATGTGTTGCATTGTATTTCGTTGTCCGTTATGCCAGTTGTTCTGTGTGCATGTATTGTAATGTTCTTCTTGTCAATCAGTGTGGGGGCGAATCATTAGGTCAGCTGGGGGAGGGCCTTGGAAGAACACGAGGGTGGGGGCCTGCACATGAGTGAGACCGTGTTGGGGGTTGCCGGGGTAACCGGGGTTTGTTTTGTTTGGGATTTCTGCCGTTGGTTACGGGTTTCAGTGACCTGGTTTTGGTTCATTAAAAGTTCCTTCAATTACTAATGACTCGACATCGTTATGTCACCGGCGAGGTCATTACAATATGTTCAATAAAACGTAATCACGGACAAAATACGTTTTTTAGACAAACGTAATTGAGAATGCCGAATAGTTCTCTGGGAACGTAATTTTGATGAGAAAGGGTTGCTCTGTCAGTTGTCAAAAAAAGCGCACGGACGTGGCCTCTATAGCAACGACCTCAGCGTCAGAAACTGAAGCCACTCCGAGCGCGTCGATTTCTGACGAACGGTCAGTGACTTTTGCTTCAGTTTCTGACGCAAAAGGGTACCCTTGCGCTGCTTTTTTCGACGCATGGGGTTTTCAGCAGCCATCGGGTCCCCCGTCAAAGGGTTATTGTAACTAGTTGAAAACCCCATGCGTCTAAAAAAGCAGCGCAAGGGTACCCTTTTGCGTCAGAAACTGAAGCAAAAGTCACTGACCGTTCGTCAGAAATCGACGCGCTCGGAATGAGAATGTGCATCAGCCTCAGCTACCCAACACTGATCAAAAAAACGATTGTTTCTCTCAATCAAAGCACCAAACAGGACAACTGATGCCCAGAGCCTTAACCCATACATGTTGTGTAATTAACAAGGACAAGTTGTGTTGAGGAATGTCACAGATGTCACTGTAAAATCGCCGTTATTGTGCAGCCATCGGCTCTTCCGTTAGCCAATGGGATGAATGCTTATAGCTTCATATATTGCCGTGGAGGGATTACATTGTAATGAGTGGAAAAACCCCTGCGTCGAAAAAAGAAGCACAATGTCCTCCGTTAGCCAATGGGATGAATGCTCATAGCGTCTCTATGTGCAGCCATCGGGTCCCCCGTCAAAGGGTTACATTGTAACTAGTTGAAAACCCCATGCGTCTAAAAAAGCAGCGCAAGGGTACCCTTTTGCGTCAGAAACTGAAGCAAAAGTCACTGACCGCTCGTCAGAAATCGACGCGCTCGGAGTGAGAATGTGTTGCCTCTACGCACCAGTGTTTTAGAAGCTGTTGATAATTTTGATAATGTCTTCTTCATTCAGTGGGCTGATCTGTCTGCACTACGTGGAATTTTTGCAGAGATTGATTCTATGGCTAAGGCGAATGAAGAACCATGGAGCACAACTGTTGATGAATACAGAATGCGCCTGTTTGAGTCGACTGGGGATGATGATGGGGTATATGGTGTGTATGAGTATGTTTAGGACGATGTTAGCATTAGAAAATGTCTTAGAGGTATAAGAAAGTGGGATACATGTTAGTGTAGGAGATCGCAATGAAATGGAGACGGAGACTTGATTGCCGGTGAAAAACACGAGAAGGATTTATTTCCCAAAACACAGAACCCGCACAGCCAGAGGTGCGTTCCTTAAGACCTGCGTTGTAACACCAGGTGGGTGCCACGCCCCCTTCCCTTAAAGGGGGCACGCACCATACAACATACACAGTGAATACGATACCGCTACAGACGCCCCCCCAGAATTCACACTCCCGAACAGTCAAGGCCAACGGGAAGGAGCCCTGAGCACCCGCCCGAAACGACTCAGCGGAACCGGTGCGGGGGCCACAGCAGGCAGTGCAGGAGTCATGAGGCGGTGTGGCTTGGAAACCGGAGGACGACCCCGCCGCGGGGGCAGAGCCAACCCCACGGGCTGGTCCAGATCCAGGTGGGCTGGCTTGAGGCGATCGACCGAAATGTAGTCAGGCCTGCCCCCGATGTCTACCAAGAAGGCCTTGTCACCGGCCTCCAGGACGCGAAACGGACCGTCGTAGGGAGGACGGAAAGGACCCCGATGGGCATCATGGCGGATGAACACATACCCCGCCGTCCGCAGGCTGGGCGGCACACAAGCCTTCGGGAGGCCGTGCTGCGAGGTGGGCACCGGCGTGAAACCCCGGACCCTGTCCTGGAGCGAGGTCCGCTCCTGGGCTGCCGACCAGGGAGCTGTGGCGGTGGGGATGAAATCCCCAGGAACCCGTAGTGGCTGTCCGTAAATCAGCTCGGCCGACGAAGCCCGCAGGTCCTCCTTAGGGGCAGTCCGGAGGCCCAACATGACCCAGGGGAGCCTATCGACCCAACCGTCATCCGTAAGGCTGGCCCGGAGTGCAGCTTTCAAGGAGCGATGAAACCGCTCACACAACCCATTAGCCTGGGGGTGATAAGCGGTTGTTCGATGGAGCCGCACACCCAGGCCCCCGGCGACCGCATTCCACAGCTCGGAAGTGAACTGAGGTCCCCTGTCAGAGGAGACATCAGAAGGGGGGCCAAACCGGGCGACCCAGGTGCCTATGAACGCCCGGGCCACGTCAGAGGTCGTAGTGGATGCCAGCGGGACAGCCTCCGGCCAGCGGGTGGTCCTGTCCACCATCGTTAGGAGGTAGCTGAACCCTTGAGAGGGCGGCAGGGGCCCCACCAGGTCCACATGCACGTGGTCGAACCGCCGCTCCGGCACTGAAAAATGCGCCAGCGGAGCAGTCACATGCCGATGCACCTTGGCTCGCTGGCAAACCACGCAGGCCCGAGCCCAGTCCCGAATGTCCTTCTTAAGGCCATGCCAGACAAACTTCCCGGCCACCAGCTGCTGTGATGTCCTCCGCCCAGGATGGGCAAGGCCGTGCACGGCATCGAAAACCTGACGCCTCCAACTGCCGGGCACGACCGGCCTTGGCTGTCCAGTGGAGACGTCACACAGGAGCGTGGCACCGACGTTGTCGTACTTGATGTCCTCCAACCTGAGTCCCGTGACAGCTGTCCTCAGAGCCTGGACCTCCGGGTCGGAGGCCTGATCACCTGCCATGCTGGTGTAGTCGATTCCCAGGTGGACAGCTCCTGCGATGGCCCGGGAGAGGCAATCAGCCACGTGATTGTCCTTACCCGCCACATGGCGGATGTCCGTGGTAAACTCGGAGATGTAGGCCAGCTGTCGCTGCTGACGGGCAGACCACGGCTCCGAAACCTTCGCCATCGCGAACGTCAACGGCTTGTGGTCCACGAAAACGGAGAATGGCCGAGCCTCCAACAGGAAACGGAAATGCCTAATGGCGAGGTAAAGGCCGAGGAGCTCTCGATCGAAGGTGCTATATTTCCGTTCGCAGGGGCGGAGCTGCCGGCTGAAGAATGCCAGCGGCTGCCAGACGCCGTTCACCAACTGCTCGTGCACGGCACCAACAGCATAGTCCGAAGCGTCGGTGGTCAGGGCAATCAGTGACCGTGGCCGCCCCCTATTCTGTCAATGCGTGACGCGGGCAGAACGCTCACCTGGGCCCCCGTGTCACACAGGAACCGTCGCCCAGAGCCTGTATCTGTGATGAATAACAGACCCCCAGAACGGCCGACACACACGGCAGCTAGCGAGTGCCGGCCCGTGCATTTCCCGATGCCACGAAACTGCACGGGGGGCGGCACCTCCTAGCTTTGGGTCCATACAGGGCGTGGAAATAGCACAGGCCTGCAGACTGCTGTGGCTGTCGTCGTGTCGCCGCGGCCACAGCGATGGTGTCCGTCATCTCCAGGTCGCCAGTGTGACCTGGTGTGAGCCAATACGGCCGTGCAGCGCTCGCGCCCGGCGGCGAAAAAGCGATCCGCCTCCCTAGCCAGAGCCCGAAAGTCTGTGGTGTCGCTGTTGGCTAGAGCTGCCCTAACACGCACTCGCAGCTGCTGCATAAATAAAGCCCGAAACAAAAAACAAGGCCTATTACTCCCCAGGAGATTGAGCATGTGATCCATGAGCTCCGATGGTTTGGAGTCCCCGAGGCCATTCAATGCCAGAAGCTGCTCGCCCCGTTCAGCCTCCGACAAACAGAACGTCTCCATCAGGAACCCCTTTAGCAATGCATACTTCCCACGGGCCGGGGGGTCCTCGAGAATATACATCGCTCTGGCTGCCGTCGAGCCACCAAGCGCGGAGACTACATAATAAAACTTGGTTTCAACCGCAGTAATCCCCTTCAGCGCGAATTGCGCCTCCACTTGCGCGAACCAGACCCGCGGCTGCCGTTCCCAAAACTCCGGGAGCTTCAGGGAGACTGCCATCACCGGAGCAGCAGACACAGGAACCTTCCGCCGAATCGAACTCCATAGCCCAATCTCCGATCTGCGCGTCCTCGCTCTTCCAGCGCATAGAACAGTAATTCGGTAAAACGTCCGGAAACTGTCAGGGTCACCAATGTAGGAGATCGCAATGAAATGGAGACGGAGACTTGATTGCCGGTGAAAAACACTAGAAGGATTTATTTCCCAAAACACAGAACCCGCACAGCCAGAGGTGCGTTCCTTAAGACCTGCGTTGTAACACCAGGTGGGTGCCACGCCCCCTTCCCTTAAAGGGGGCACGCACCATACAACATACACAGTGAATACGATACCGCTACATTAGTAGTATTAAGTGTGTTTTAAATGTGTTTTTTTTTTGTTCATATTCTAATGATATATTCTGATACGCTATGCAGCACAGGACAATGATGAACATGTACAAAGTGGGGGCGTGGCTATGGAGACTGGTGATTTAAAGGCCGTACAACCCGGCCGTACAAGCCGTACAACCACTGGCTTCAGGAATATGCCATCTATCTGGCCGGATTGAATCTGTCCTTCCTACACATCGGAGAGGACAGTGAGCTGGAGGTGGACACTGCTATGAGAGATGACGGATGGCCTGTATCGACACAGATCCGTCTTAACCCTGCGGCACTGGGTGTTCTGCGATTTACCACTGGTATCTGCGTGGCAGCCATCATCACACATCAGAAGCAAGCGGACTGCTGGGGGTGCCAAAGTGATTGCCCAAGTCAACGACGCCATTGCTGCATGCAAGGATCGACACATCATCACTATGAATCCCATTACGATACCATATGTGATATATTGGATAGACCCCCATTCCTGCTACTTTTAGAAACTGTTTTAAAGAAGACCATAGGGTTGACTGTGTCCCCAGGAAAAATCTATGGTGTGGACGATTCTTTTCTATGTGATTTATTGGGCACCACCTATGATACCAAAAAACTGGATTTAATAACCAGCGAAGGTGTGCCCGATGAACAGCTGCTTTTGATATATGAAGCCACACAAATGTGGCGTAATACATTGTCATTCGGTAATACAAGGCCTGGTGTCAAGCGTTGTTTATAATGGGGGTGTTGTTTTCTTATGCATATGATGCGGATAGCAAGTATGTATCAGATAGACTATCCATTTTGATGTATGCTGCCATAGAAAATGATACGTATGTCCATCATAATGCTTATATCAGATGTATGTATAAGGATTGGAATGATTTGGTCATGAAATTCTTGTATGATAAACCTACTGATCAAATGTTAGCTGAAATATTTACCCATTTCCCCGATGGGGACTGTTTTACCGTCGGACATGTCATGTGTATATGTGCTTTTGTATCGGATGTCTTGAAGTTGAATAATCCCTCAAACGCAGAGGGTATTAGAACTGCTCGCATGATGTCTTGTAAAATGGTGCAGAAAAATAAAACTGCCTGTAAACTATATCTGCGCATTGTATCGCGTGGACAGACATTTTAAATAAAAGGATGGATAACTCTGATCATTGTTTCAGTATTCGTTTTTTGTTGCAGTCATACGACATGGATAAACTGATGCATAAGACTTTGTTACGGTTGGCGAAAGGTTGGTTAGGACCCAGGATGCAGAGACAGAGTCAGTACGGACAATCCACGGTTTATTGTCAGTAAAGAATAACTCAAGAGATAACCAGCGTGCAAGGCGAAGACAGGAGCGGGTGGGCGTAGCTGGCGGAGGCACCGGAGAGTGTTGCAGTCCGGGGAACATCCACTGGCGAGGAACGAATGAAAGGATAACACGACGTTAGGAATCAAAGGATTAGGTTAGGGAATCAATGTATACACGTCAGCCAAAATACCGAATGAGACGGAATAATCTGGCGCCGACGAGAAGTCCCCGCCAGGCTTAAGAAGGCGTGTGATTAGTTGATGAAGTCCAGGTGTCCCACGTTGCGGTGCCCCGCTCAGCTCGCCACGCCCCTCACCTGTCTAAGAACCAATGTCTGGGGAGCAAATCATAGAGCAAAGGCGACAGTACCCCCCCCTCAACGGACGCCTCCTGGCGGCCCACCAGGCCTATCTGGAAAACGTTCATAAAATTCCCTGATAAGCTCAGGATCCAAAATAAAGGATCGGGAGACCCAGGACCGCTCCTCCGGCCCGTACCCCTCCCAGTCCACCAGAAACTGGAACCCCCTACCCCGTCTGCGTACATCCAACAGTTCCCGGACAGAATAGGCCGGGTGGTCATCGATGAGCCGAGGGGGTGGAGGGGGTTCGGACGGAGGATTGAGAATGCTGGCAGAAACAGGCTTTAGCAGTGAAACGTGGAAGACTGGATGAACGTTGAGCGCAGGGGGTAGCTTGAGCTTGATAGCACACGGATTAATGATACCCGAAATCACATACGGACCAATGTACTTGGGTGTCAGCTTCTTACACTCAGTCTGAAGGGGCAGGTCCCGAGAGGAGAGCCAGACGCTCTGCCCCACCTGGTAGTCGGGAGCAGGAGTGCGGTGACGGTCCGCCATCTGCCTGTTCCGGGCTGCCGTGCGCATGAGTGCCTCCCTCGCCTCGCGCCACACCCGGCGGATGCGCCGGAGATGTTCCTGGACTGACGGGACCGCCACCACTGTCTCCTGCACCGGGAAGAGTGGAGGCTGGAAGCCCATAGACACATGGAAGGGAGACATACCTGTGGCGGAGCAGACCAGAGAATTCCTGGCGTATTCGATCCACGGCAGGTGAGTGGACCAGGAGACAGGGTGTTCGGCGGCGACGCAACGTAATGCCGACCCGAGGTCCTGGTTAGCTCGCTCTGTCTGGCCGTTAGTCTGTGGGTGGTAGCCGGAGTAGAGACTGGCAGACGCCCCTAACGCCTGACAAAACGCCTTCCAAACCCGTGAGGAGAACTGCGGTCCCCGGTCCGACACAATGTCCTGGGGGATACCGTGGAGCCGGAACACGTGCAGGACCAGCAGGTTCGCCGTCTCCAGAGCTGAGGGGAGTTTTGAGAGCGGAACAAAATGCACAGCCTTGGAGAAACGATCGACAATAGTCAGTATGACCGTATTACCGTCTGAGGACGGCAGACCAGTCACGAAGTCCACCGCTATGTGCGACCACGGCCGGTGTGGAACAGGTAGAGGACGCAGAAGACCAGCCGGAGCACTGTGTGATGATTTGCCGCGGGCACAGACGGAACAGGCAGCCACGAAATCCTTGGTGTCGGCAGCCATGGAGGACCACCAAAACCGCTGTCGGAGAAGAGAGAGACAGCGGAGAAACCCTGGATGGCAGGCAACTCTGGACTCGTGCCCCCACTGGAGAACGGGCGTGCGGGGCGCCGGTGGAACAAACATACGACCCGGAGGGCAACCCTCGGGGGTAGGTAGTCCTTGCTGGGCATCCAGCACCACCCGCTCAATCTCCCATCGGGCTGCCCCGATGACACAGGCGGGAGAGAGAATCCTTTCCTCCTCCGACTGCAACACCGGGGAGTCGTACTGGCGAGAGAGAGCGTCGGCCTTGCCGTTCTTGGAATCTGGACGGTAGGTGAGGGTAAAATGAAACCGACCCAGGAAGAGAGCCCAACGCGCCTGGTTGGAGTTCAGCCTACGGGCGGTCTGGATGTAGGCCAGGTTCCGATGGTCCGTCCACATGATAAATGGATGCGCCGCTCCCTCCAACCAGTGCCTCCACTCCTGCAATGCCAGCACCACTGCTAGCAGCTCCCTGTTACCAACGTCATAGTTAGTCTCAGCCGAGCTAAGACGACGGGAGAAAAAGGAACAGGGATGTAATTTGTTGTCCAGCGCCGAGCGCTGGGACAACATTGCTCCCACCCCAGAGTTGGAGGCATCCACCTCCACCACGAACTGGACAGCTGGATCGGGATGACACAGTACTGGAGCCGAGGAGAACAATTTCTTAAGCCGCAGAAACGCGGACTGAGCCGTCTGCGGCCAACCGAAAGGAACCTTAGTGGAGGTTAATTGGGTTAGGGGAGCAGCCACCCGACTATAATCCCTTATGAACCTCCTATAAAAGTTGGCAAATCCCAGGAACCTCTGTAGCTGTTTCCGAGTGGTAGGAACCGGCCACTCAGAAACCGCCCTCACCTTCTCAGGATCCGCCTGCAGTTGACCCCTCTGCACCACGAAGTCCAGGAAACTGACCGAGTCGGTGTGGAAGGAACATTTCTCCGCCTTGACGAACAGCTTGTTCTCCCATAACCGCCGTAACACCAACCGAACCTGCTGCTTGTGTTCAGCGAGGTCCCTAGAAAAAATCAAAATGTCATCGAGATAGACTACTACAAATCGGTGTAACATATCCCGGAGAACGTCATAGATTAGAGCCTGGAAAACGGCTGGTGCATTTGTGAGCCCGAAAGGCATAACGAGATATTCGAAGTGACCCAGTGGAGTGTTGAATGCCGTCTTCCATTCGTCCCCCTCCCGGACGCGAACCAGATGGTAGGCGTTCCGGAGATCCAGCTTAGTGAAGATGGTGGCCTGGTGAAGAGGAGCAAAGGCAGAATCAAGAAGCGGAAGAGGGTACTTGTTCTTGACCGTGATGTCGTTTATTCCCCTGTAGTCCACACAGGGGCGCAGGGATTTGTCCTTCTTCTCCACAAAGAAGAATCCTGCTCCCACGGGAGAGGAAGAAGGACGAATGAGACCGTTCGCCAGTGACTCGGATATATAGTTCTCCATGGACTCTCTCTCCGGCTTAGACAAGTTGAACAGTTTGCTGGAAGGCAGGGGGGCACCGGGCAACAAGTCAATAGAGCAGTCATAGGGACGGTGAGGGGGCAGGGACAGGGCCCTATCCTTACTAAATACCTCCTTGAGGTCATGGTAAGAGGAGGGAACTCCAGAGAGGTCTATGGGGTCAGGTGAGTGAGGGGGAACGGCACACTTACTAGGGGGCGTGGCCGACCGAAGGCAGTGAGAATGACAAAAAGTGCTCCAGCTGACTAAGGATGAGGTGGACCAGTCAATGTGGGGATTATGCAATCTCAGCCAGGGAAGACCGAGGACAACGGGGGAAGTGCGGGAGGGAATAACAAAAAAACTAATTAATTCTTGATGGTTGCCCGAGAGCAGGAGTGAAACAGGAGTGGTCCGGTGAGTGACCCGAGCCAAGAGGCGGCCATCCAAGGCAAAGACCTCCTTGGGCTCAGGGAGTAGGTCCAGTCTCAGCTGGGCCTGAGAACAAAAATCAAAGTCAATAAAGTTCTCATCAGAACCCGAGTCATGCCGACGGAGAAACCTCGAAGAACCTCAGAAAACTCCTGTAATGCGGCGTCGTGTTGACCGATCCTCGTGCCCTGCGAGGATAGCGCCTGCCGAACCTTGTCTGACTCCGCGGGGTCCATGTTGGCCAGATTATTCTGTTACGGTTGGCGAAAGGTTGGTTAGGACCCAGGATGCAGAGACAGAGTCAGTACGGACAATCCACGGTTTATTGTCAGTAAAGAATAACTCAAGAGATAACCAGCGTGCAAGGCGAAGACAGGAGCGGGTGGGCGTAGCTGGCGGAGGCACCGGAGAGTGTTGCAGTCCGGGGATCATCCACTGGCGAGGAACGAATGAAAGGATAACACGACGTTAGGAATCAAAGGATTAGGTTAGGGAATCAATGTATACACGTCAGCCAAAATACCGAATGAGACGGAATAATCTGGCGCCGACGAGAAGTCCCCGCCAGGCTTAAGAAGGCGTGTGATTAGTTGATGAAGTCCAGGTGTCCCACGTTGCGGTGCCCCGCTCAGCTCGCCACGCCCCTCACCTGTCTAAGAACCAATGTCTGGAGAGCAAATCATAGAGCAATCGCGACAAGACTTATTATGACCCCGCTGGACCAGGGGGTTACGGAGGTATCAATAAGCTACGAACAGCCCTCGCGCATAGTGAGGGTGCAGTACCTCCTCTAAAATATATCAAGAAATGGCTGCTGAAGCAGGATCCCTACACTCTGCATGTACCTGCACCGATACATTTCCGCAGAAATAGAGTATTGGTTAGTGGGGTAGATAGTAGGGGTGAAACGGATCAGTGTGTCCACGGTTCGGTTCAGATAACCGTTTTGGGCCTCGGTTTTGGATACGGTTCGGATTAGGATCATGTCCGTGGTAGTAAAAAGGCTGACTTTTTTTTGACGGAGGGTTTGGGGGAGAAACACAAAAATGAATGAGACCCACAGGCTATTTGCAATGTGTTAATTGACTGCAATCAGACAACTTGCAAGGCTTTTTTGTGCAATAAATGTTCCCCTAAATGCATTTGAAAACATGGTGCACTGAGTGTAACATGTAAGGGATAACGGCCGACGAGGCTTAGAACTCTGGCGACGAGCGCAGCATGAAGCCAGAGTTGCCTCTACCTGTCCATTATTTCCATCGAACCGGTCGACCTCGAAGGCCGTTATCCCGCTTATCACCCGTTTGTATTTATCTCCCGTATATTTAGAATATAATTGTATCAATTACTTTCTTTAAATGTAGGAATCGTGCGCTTGAACTTCAGAAAACAACCTATTACAGCTACCTCATTGGCTCGGGCAGCACTGGAGAGAATGCATTCCGCTGGGTCCTAAACACCCTTTTGTATCGGACGTAGGCTACAGTAGGCAAAATACGCTACATAAGGCAATGCCTTCATGAAACCGAAATCCGCGGATCTCCAGAATGCTCCGAACTGTGGTAAACGAACCGAACGGATTCGGATACAATTCGAATCCGCTGCAGGCCTAGTAGATAGACAGTTCCAGGCTGATTTAGTGGATATGTCAGAGTACGCACCCGAAAATGATGGTGTGCATTTTCTGTTGACGTGCATCGATGTATTCTCAAAACATGCATGGGTTCGTCCATTACCGTCCAAGAGGGCTATCGACGTCGCTAAAGCTTTTGATGATATTCTCAGCGAAGGGCGTACCCCCGATAAATTGTGCAGACTGACGCTGGCAAAGAATTTTATAACAAGATCTTTCAGCGTTTGATGGAGCGGTACAATGTGAAACATTTCTCTACATCTAATGAGACCAAGGCCAGCATAGTGGAGCGATGCCAACTCCAAACGATATGTGGATAAACTACAGGATATGGTCCATGCTTATAACCATTCATACCATAGATCGATAAAAATGACCCCGGTCAGTGTTGATAAAAATAATGAGAAAACTGTGTTTAATACGCTATACAAAACCACTCAAGAGCCGATGGTGGTGTTTAGATATGATGTTGGTGACACGGTTAGAATTTCAAAAGCCAGAGCTACATTTCGAAAAGGATATGAGCAGACATTTACCGATGAATATTTTGTAATCACAACGCATAGCAAGGTGTCCTCCAGTCTATAAGCTGCAAGACTATGCAGGCGCCCCTGTCCATGGAACATTTTATGAGAAAGAGCTACAAAAAGTTATGTGTCTAAAAACAAAGTGTATAAAATAGAAAAGATTATAGATAGAAAAAGGGCGGGGTCTAAGAATCTATTATATGTCAAATGGCTGGGATGGCCGGATGCCTTCAATTCATGGGTAGCTGAAAAGACACTAGTCGACGCGTAAGAGACATACAACCCAGTATATCCAGAGTGTACTATGGATAAGGAGGTGTCTGGGGGTTTCTATGTGACTCTGGCGAGTAATGCATCGGCAGGGATCTACCCACAAAATAAGATATGGAATTTTAGAACTAAATTAGCAAAATCTATACACACCAAGCAGCCCTATGAAGTAGGCCTAATTGAAGCTCAGTACCCATGCAGCTGGCATAGTTTTCATACCGAGGACGCTACGATGACCGTTTTCGATGGTAAAACGGGTCATAGGACATCATGTCTATTAGTTGGTGGGCTTTATGAGAGTATCGGATCGTTATTACTACAAATCAACAAGACTTGGGCCAAATATGATCCTGGCGGTAGAGTTATACTACATCATGAAGGTATTAGAAACCGCATTTATGTAGAAGGTGTCATGTCACGCAAAGTTTGTTAATTCTGTTGAGCCAAGTTAATACCACTCATGTCATTCACTTCCTGTTTTATTTTGTAGTTCCCTTTTCCCTCTCGTTTCAGGCACTTGACTTTCTCAACTGTGATTGCCTCCCCGGTCTCTGATTCGTCTCACCTGTGTTCCCCTCCCTCATGTATAAATAGCCCTTGTTTTCCTTTGTCTAATGTCAGTTCGTCTTGCGTTCCTAGCGTATTGTCAAGCCTCAGGATTTGTTCGTTTTTGACACTTGCAGACACTACTGTATTTAACTGTTTTGTATACTCCTAAGCGAGCACCTTTTGGTTATAATTTTGTATCCTCCATGAGAGCGTTTTTTGTTACCTTTTTCTAGTAAAGCGTTTTGGTTTAAACATACTGCCGTCTTCTGAGTTTTGCTTCTGAGTCCTTGTCCCTGAGTCAAGTCGCGACAGAACGAACTGACCGAAAATATGGACTCAGCAGACTCGGAAGTGGTGAAGCTAGCCATGCGAGCCCAGGGTGCTCGTCTACATGAGCACGAGCAACACCTGTCCTCCATTAACCAAGGACTGCGGGTTCTCACCGAGCAACAGGGGAATTTCCAGTCTTCTGTCACCGAACAAGTAAACCTCCTGACAGATCAACTCAGTTTTCTCATTGGACACGTTAAGGCTGATCCCTCAGCTTCACTCCCTGCCATGACGCCTACGCCTGCTTCCGAGAACACTGCTGCTTTGGACCATGCCCGGTTCCCGTCTACTGGACTTCGGCTGGCTGCTCCAGATAAGTTTTCCGGAGACTCAGGGGACTGTAGGCCATTTTTGGTGCTCTGTGACTTACATTTTAAACACAACCCAGCTGCATTTGTGTCCGACCAGGCTAGAATAGCTTTTGTTATGTCCCATTTGACGGGTAGAGCGGCAGCATGGGCAACGGCAGAATGGTCCAGAGACTCAATTGTTTGCCAAACACTCTCCAGGTTCACTGACACCATGAGCCGAGTTTTCGATCACTCCTCCCCAGCTAGGGAGGCGTCCAGGGTGCTAATGCAAATTAAACAGCACAATCGGCCAGTCACAGACTATGCCATTGAATTCAGGACTTTGGCTGCAGACAGTGGGTGGAACGACCCTGCCTTAATTGATGCCTTCATGAATGGACTCACAGACTCCATCAAAGACCAGTTGGCGCCCCTAGAGCTTCCCACCGATCTGGATATAATAATCTCCATGGCCACTCGCATAGACAACCGTCTTCAAGAGAGGCGCAGAGAAAGACTGCGCACTTCTGCTCCCTTTCCCAGGACGGCCTGGACGCCACAGCTCCAGCCTCACCTTTCTCCGGGGAGACCAGCGCTCACTAAGGTTCCTGAGGAGCCCATGCAGTTGGGCAGGGCTAAGGTCACACCCGAGGAGCGACAGCGTCGTAAACATGAGGGTTGCTGCTTCTACTGTGGCCAACCAGACCATCAGTGGTCATCATGCCCAGCAAAAGGGCAGGCTCGCCGGTGAGGAGGAGAGCGCTGGCGAGCCGACTCCCTGTCTTCAACTTCCCTTCTCGTCCCCTGACTCAAGTCCAGGTATCTGCTCATTACAAGACTCTCACTCGGAGGGTGCTGGTAGACTCTGGAGCGGATGTAGATCTCTTGGACTGGGGTATGGTTAAAAGGCTTAGCATTAAGACTGAGATCTTGCCTCGACCCATCACAGCCAGGGCTCTAGATGGTAAAATCTTATTCAATGTCACCCATGTCACAGAACCCATCACACTTACGTTCGCCGATAAACACACAGAAGACATAAGGTTCCATTTATTCAACTCAGCACTGTACCCACTCATATTAGGCTTCCCATGGCTGACCAGACATAACTCCCATATAGACTGGAGATCGGGCAGGATCAAGGAGTGGGGATTAGGTTGCCGCGAGTTGTGTTTTAGAGACAATACTGGTAAGGTAGACCAGGTTCACGAGACCGACACTAGTCTAACTGTCAATCATGTCCAGACCAAGACTGAACCAATCGAGCATGATTGTGACTCTGACTTCCCAGATTTCACCAAGGTGCCGCCATGTTATCTTGATCTTAAAGAGGCGTTCAACAAGGCTAAGGCCACATCACTTCCCCCACATAGGCCCTATGACTGTGCCATAGACTTGTTCCCGGGGGCTCCCATCCCCAAGGGCAGACTGTACTCTCTTTCAGGTCCTGAGAAGGAGGCCATGACTGAATACATCAAATCCTCGGTGAAGGCTGGGTTGATTCGGCCTTCCTCCTCACCGGCGGGAGCCGGATTCTTCTTTGTAGGGAAGAAAGATGGGTCTCTCAGGCCCTGTATCGACTATGCTCCATTGAATGAAATCACTGTTAAAAACAGGTACCCCCTCCCACTCATCTCCTCTGCTTTTGAACTTTTACAGGACGCCAAAATATTCACTAAGCTAGATCTCCGTAATGCTTACCATTTGGTTCGAATCAGGGAGGGGGACGAATGGAAAACAGGTTTCAACACACCTCATGGACATTATGAGTATCTTGTGATGCCTTTCGGCTTAACTAATGCACCTGGTGTCTTCCAAGCTTTTGTAAATGATGTGCTTAGAGATTATTTGAACAGATTTGTTTTTGTATATGTGGATGACATTTTGATATTCTCCCCTGATGAAGAGGCTCATGTCCAGCACGTCCGACAGGTCCTCCAGAAGCTTCTGGAAAATCAATTGTTTGTGAAAGCTGAGAAATGCGAATTTCATGTGAACACTACCTCATTCCTAGGGTTCATCATCTCAGAGAATAAGGTCCAGATGGACCCTAGCAAGGTCAGTGCTGTGGTCAATTGGTCTACTCCAACCAGCTGCAAAAAGTTGCAACAGTTCTTAGGGTTCGCTAACTTTTACCGGAGGTTTGTTCGAAATTTCGGTGCCATTGCGTCCCCTTTGCATGCTCTCACCTCTTCCAAGGTTCCGTTTGTGTGGAATCCTCAGGCGGAGCGAGCCTTCCAACAGCTGAAGGAAAGGTTCACCACGGCTCCCATACTCACGGTTCCAGACCCGCGACGGCAGTTTGTGGTGGAGGTGGATGCCTCAAATGTCGGCATTGGAGCCATTCTGTCACAGAAGTCGGCCAAGGACAACAAACTCCACCCTTGTGCCTTCTTCTCACGTAAATTGACTCCAGCTGAGAAGAACTACGACATAGGCAACAAGGAACTTTTAGCAGTCAAAGTTGCATTAGAGGAATGGAGGCACTGGTTGGAGGGGGCGGAGCAGCCTTTTTTGGTCTGGACGGACCATAAAAATCTTGAGTACTTAAGGAATGCCAAGAGACTTAACTCTCGCCAGGCCAGGTGGTCCCTCTTTTTCAATCGCTTTAACTTCTCACTTTCTTACAGACCTGGGTCCCAAAATACCAAGCCTGACGCTCTGTCCCGTCTGTATGATCCTGAGCCTGCTGCCAAGGAACCTGAACATATCCTACCACTTAACAGTGTGGTAGGAGGAGTTACATGGCAAATAGAATCAGAGGTGAAGAGTGCTAATGGGGTGAGCCCGGCACCTAGTGGTTGTCCTCAAGACCGGTTGTTTGTCCCAGTGTCCCTCCGTCCACAGGTTATCCACTGGGCTCACACGTCGGTGCTCACCTGTCATCCAGGGGTAAGAAGAACTGTGTTTTTCATTAAGCAGAGGTTCTGGTGGCCGGCCATGGAAAGAGCAGTCAAGGAGTACGTGGGGGCTTGTCCGATCTGTGCACAAAACAAATTCTCTTCCAGAGCACCGATGGGACTGCTTCAGCCTCTCCCTGTCCCACACCGCCCCTGGTCAGATATATCCATGGACTTCGTCACCGGTCTCCCCTACTCGGAAGGTAACACCACTGTGCTGACGGTGGTAGACAGGTTTTCTAAAATGGCTCATTTCATTGCTCTACCCAAGCTCCCCTCAGCCAAAGAAACAGCAGACGTTATGATGAACAATGTTTTCAGGCTCCATGGGTTCCCCAGAGACATTGTATCGGATCGTGGACCGCAGTTTATTTCCAAGTTTTGGAAGGAGTTCTGCCATCTCCTAGGTGCCACCGTCAGTCTCACTTCCGGTTATCATCCTCAGTCTAATGGTCAGACTGAGAGGCTTAACCAGGAGCTGGAGACCTGCCTCCGCTGCTTAGTCTCACAGAACCAGGCCTCCTGGAGTAAGCACCTCACATGGGTAGAATATGCCCACAACACACTTCCTACCTCTGCTACCGGGCTCTCACCCTTTCAGTGTGCTTATGGATATCAGCCTCCGTTGTTTCAAGAGACAGAGGGTGAGGTCACAGTCCCCTCTGCCCATGCCATGGTACGTCGCTGCCACCGCATCTGGGCTGCGGCTCGCAGGGTCCTGCTGCGTAGCGCCACAAGGATGAAGAGTGTTGCAGATCGGCAACGTCGGCCTGCTCCATGCTACAGGCCAGGTCAGAAAGTCTGGCTGGCCACCAAGGACTTGCCTCTCCATGTCATGTCACGTAAGCTAGCTCCCAAGTTTATTGGTCCATTCCCAGTGTCCAATGTGGTTAATCCTGTGTCTGTGAGGTTAAAACTCCCCAGGTCTCTGAAAGTACATCCCACATTCCATGTCAGCAAGGTCAAACCACTCACCGAGAGCACCTTGGTTCCCGCCTCCAAGCCCCCACCCCCACCCCGGATTGTGGATGGCGGTCCAACATACACTGTCAAAAGGCTTTTGGCTGTCCGTAAGAGAGGACGAGGGAGGCAGTTCCTGGTG
This sequence comes from Gadus morhua, assembly GCF_902167405.1. Classification (NCBI taxonomy): domain Eukaryota; kingdom Metazoa; phylum Chordata; class Actinopteri; order Gadiformes; family Gadidae; genus Gadus; species Gadus morhua. The sequence goes on from NC_044069.1 coordinate 23,100,349, forward strand.
GATTGGGAGGGTTATGGCCCAGAGGAGAGGTCTTGGATCCCATCCAGTTTCGTGGTGGATCGATCCTTAATAGAGGACTTTGACAGGCAATATCTTCAGGTGCCTGGGCCGTCAGGAGCCGTCCTTAGAAAGGGGGGTACTGTCATGTCACGCAAAGTTTGTTAATTCTGTTGAGCCAAGTTAATACCACTCATGTCATTCACTTCCTGTTTTATTTTGTAGTTCCCTTTTCCCTCTCGTTTCAGGCACTTGACTTTCTCAACTGTGATTGCCTCCCCGGTCTCTGATTCGTCTCACCTGTGTTCCCCTCCCTCATGTATAAATAGCCCTTGTTTTCCTTTGTCTAATGTCAGTTCGTCTTGCGTTCCTAGCGTATTGTCAAGCCTCAGGATTTGTTCGTTTTTGACACTTGCAGACACTACTGTATTTAACTGTTTTGTATACTCCTAAGCGAGCACCTTTTGGTTATAATTTTGTATCCTCCATGAGAGCGTTTTTTGTTACCTTTTTCTAGTAAAGCGTTTTGGTTTAAACATACTGCCGTCTTCTGAGTTTTGCTTCTGAGTCCTTGTCCCTGAGTCAAGTCGCGACAGAAGGAGACGATCACCTAGCTATCGTCTTTAGAGGAAAACTGGCTGCTATGCTGGGTTTCGATGCAGGGGTCAAGCCACCAGCCCATAAATCGTATGCAGCAAACGCCCCCCATCCCACCGATATTCACGGGGGGTGTTACAACATGTTCATATATAGCGACATTGTCGACCACCAGTTGGTCGGAGATAGTTATGTCCCCATGCTAAGGAGTATTAATATAACCGACACCAGCAGGAGACACTGCATTCACATGTTCGACAAGCCGCATTACGTACACGTAGCCCGAGACCCTCTTGGAGATATTGAAATCGATCTAAAGTCTGACCAGAATACAAATATAAAATTCACATATGGTAAAGTGATACTCAAGCTGCATTTTAGACCTGTAAAACAGTAGAATTCATAGCACCATCTATAGGGATGAGGGGGTATAGACCGCCTTACGACAAGAACAAATATGTTCAGTATTATATAAATCAAGCAGGGAGTGGGCTACCTGGCTATGAGGGTAGCAGCACACAATATGGAGCCGGCATCGGAGGGATGTTCCGTAGCCTCTTTAGAATGGCTATTCCGTTATTTAGGCGAGGGGTTAGCATAGCAAAGCCTCATCTGAAGACTGCTGCTAAACATATTATAGGCGACGTTATGACCAACATAGCCCATGCTGCATCTACGCCCAAACAGCAGGGGTCAGGCATGAGGGTATATGCCAGTAGAGCAACAAAGTATCCTCCTATAGGTTGTGGGCGTACCCGTGCACCGGCACGACGTCGTAAACAGAATAAAAGATTGGCATCTATCAAAAAGAGAGCCAACCCTAAAAGGATCAGGAAGGTGGCAACCCGTCGTTTTAGAGGGGCGGCTAATGATATATTCATCTAGTATAGCAGGGGCTGAATAACAATGGCGATGCTAAACTATGGAAACGGGACATTAGACACCCAATTTGGCTGTGGTCTATTCCAGAAAGACACCCACGGTCATATGGACGATATTCTTCCTGAAGGCCTCAATCTAGGCTTAACGACTAGGAGCGAATATACGGGTCGAAGTCGTATCGTTGAACTGATATCCCCTATACACGTCGATATGTTTTTTCAGGAGAAACTGTTGATTAACGGAGTTGATCTACGCATGAGATTCATTAGAGCAAAAAAAGATTTCTGTCTGATGTCCGATGGTGCTGTGGAATACCGTGTATCTATAGTGTCTGCAAATGTTTTCATTAAAAAGGTATCTATAGCACCAGGCATCAAGCTGGCCCATGCCCGTGCGTTAAACCAAGCTAACGTCAAATACCCCGTTGATAGAGTGTGTCTAAAGAATGTATCCATCGCTGCTGGCAGCAGAATATGCACCCAGGATAATCTATTTCTAGGACAAATACCCAAGATGGTTATTATAGGTTTTGTGAATGACGAAGCATTCACAGGGAGTTATGCTAGGAATCCTTTCAGTTTCCAGCATTTCGGCATTGAGTTTTTATCCCTATACTGCGACGGTCAGGCCTATCCTGCTAAACCCTTTCAGCCTGACTTTAGAAATGGCCTCTATACCCGAGAAAATTTTCAACTTATTCAGGCTACAGGTCGTCAGCTCAAAGATAGAGAAATAGCTATTAATCATAAGGAATTCGGAGATGGGTATGCATTATTTTGTTTCAACCTTGAGGCGGACGAGGGTTGTGGACAACATGTATCGCTAGTCCGAACAGGGAATGTGAGGCTAGAAGCACGATTCAGAACAGCGCTGGCTACAACGGTCAATTTGATATGTTATGCAGTTTATGATTCTGTTATAGAGATATCAAATAGACGGCAGGTGTTGTTGGACTATTACTGAAAAGACGTTGCGATATGAATACTATAGAGCTGACAGCAGTGTGTCAGAAAATGGCACACAAGGCTTATTTTCTTGGTGCGTTACCGTGTAATCATCTACCCCGGGAAATTCGTCAGAGGCCTGCAATGCTGGTGATCAACACCGAACCTTCACACATGGCCGGTGCCCATTGGCTAGCTATATATATTACGGCTGAGAGCCAGGGATACTTTTTCGACTCCTACGGCAACCCTCCCTCATACTCTGGGCCCTATTTTAACGGTCTGAAACGCAAGTGGGAAAGCGCAAAGCGCAAGTAGCTTTGTGGGCGGTTCTACGGCGCTATCGCTATTTTACAGGCGGATAAATGACACTTGCGCCGCGGCGCAAGTGTCAAAAGGGTTGGTCTGAAGCAGCCTAATTACCCGTAGGTGTGGTTTGGGCGTAACGTGCAACAAACCAATGAGAGTGCCAGCTCCCATCCCCTTTAAGAGCCATGAGCGCATTTGAATCGGACGAGTTGATATTTTGACAGCGCGTCTGCAGTCTCCGATGAGACAGATGCACATGAATTTGCAAATGGCTTAGTTTATTGCCAAATAATGTGGCCTAATTCACACATGGAATAAGGAGTCCTCAAATAAATTTCGGCAAAGAAAACGTATGATAGGCTATAACATATGATATGCGGTAACTGTGGTTCTATTTAATGATATACGCAATACATTATAAACATTGTTTCTTATCAGTATTGTATGCTATCCTAATATGCATGTGTCCCCGCGTTAATAGACATTGCCATTGATTGTATTATGCGTTACGTGTTTAGTTTGCCCAAGTGAAGGAGTTCAAGTACCTCGGGGTCTAGTTCGCAAGTGAGGGAAGTGAGATTGGCCGGAGAATCGGAGCAGCGGGGGCGGTATTGCGTTCGCTTTACCGCACCGTTGTTACGAAAAGAGAGCTGAGCCGCAAGGCAAAGCTCTCGATCTACCGGTCTATCTTCGTTCCTATCGTCACCTATGGTCATGAGGGTTGGGTGATGACCGAAAGGACGAGATTGCGGGTACAAGCGGCCGAGATGAGTTTTCTCAGAAGGGTGGCTGGCGTCTCCATTAGGGATAGGGTGAGAAGCTCAGCCATCCGTGAGGAACTCGGATTAGAGCCGCTGCTCCTTTACTTAGAAAGGAGTCAGCTGAGGTGGTTCGGGCATCTGGTAACGATGCCCACTGGGCGCCTTCCTTGGGAGGTGTTTCAGGCACGTCCAGTGGGGAGGAGACCTCGGGGAAGACCCAGGACTAGGTGGAGAGATTATATCGCAACACTGGCTTGGGAACGCCTCGGGATCAGCCCGTCAGAGCTGGTCAATGTGGCCCGGGAAAGGGAAGTCTGGGGCCCCCTGCTTGAGCTGCTCCCCCCGCGACCCGACCCCCGATAAGCGGACGAAGATGAGATGATGATGAGAGTGTTTAGTTTGCGTGTGTTTAAACAGAGCACACACGCGCGCCCGCATTCATTAATTCTTTTTAACACTCACTCGCGGTAAAACAATTTTTTTCACGATCAAATAGGCCTACTCATCAATCCTAAAAGTTATGGGCATGTAGGCCTACACGATGTCTGTGTCAAGAAAATATGTGTTTGCTGTACGGTGTTTGCAGATGCATTGATTAAAAAGTAGCCTACAACTTATTACCGCTGCATCAGCTGTTCTTTCCCAAATAATTTACCAAGAATGTGCGGCTAGGTAGATGAGAGAAGCAAAGTGTATGCGCGAGGTGCACAAGCAATCCGTATGCATCGCATGCGCATGTATTTCCTGGTCAGTAGCGCAATGGTATTCAGAGACGGCAAAATACCGTTTGCGCCAGAACACGCCTCCTCCTTCCGCCGAACCGCCCCTTGGGGCGCAAGATCATTCCCTAATTTACCGGTGAGTGGCGCAGGTGGCAAAAGAGCGCTCTGCGCCAGTTGTAAACTAGCAACGACACATGCGCCAGTGACTAAGTCACTTGCGCCGGATGCAAGATAGGGCCCTCTGAGTTTCCTGAGACCATACAGCGTTTTCTCGATCAAAACTGTATAGATGTAGTTCATTCTACACAACAGGTCCAAGATCCATCAAGTACCGCATGTGGGCACCATTGTGTTTTTTTCTTGTTTAATATGCAAAAAGGTGTAGATAATCTACCCCGTAATGATGAAAAGGTTTATGACTTTGTTGGCCGTGTACAACCTAGTGTCTGTAATGAACATGATATGTCATGTGTGCAGTCATGTATATGCGGTTGTAACATGTAACATGTGTTGTTTTGGTATGATAATAAAAAATAAAACAATGATTTGAATACATTTTCAGTCGTACTGTTTTTCTTTTATTTTTACGGCTATAACATATACATAAAGATACATAAGAAATTGAAAATGGTATCCACTCGGCCATAGGCATTCCAGGGGAGGTAATAGACGGCAACGTCTGATTACGTTTCCTCCTTTTACCAGATGAGACAGGCATAGCTGCCGTCGCATAGTCACCCTTAGTTGAGGGCGTATACTTATACATGTCTACAGTTTGTCTGAGCTGTTTATTAGGGATAGCCGATAGCGGTATATTATTACTGGCTAAAAATTTCAGAAATACATTCCATCCCTGTGGTCTGACAGATTAGACAACATGGTAAGGGGCGGTAACATTCTTTAACAGATCAAACATATGGGACCCCTTAATAGTTTCGCCTTGTAAAACGAGCTCCCCCTTGTCCGTCCATGAGACATTTTTAGATTTCTTTAAAGAGTCCAGGATATGTCTGGTGTGGCTCTTGCTTCTGATGGGTATATGTTTCTTTATATCCTTATAAATATGATCGCCGTTGCCATCATCGTCATCAACACCATGCTGTGCCGCCACAGGTGTATGAACTGGGCCCCCATCCGCAAGTGACAGAGTTAATTCTCCATGCTCACGTTGTCCTTGTTTCACCATGGATAGATAACGCTGCAGGACCGCTCCGTACCTGGCAGCTTTTTCATATAGGTCTGTATCGGGAGTGTTCAACACCATCGCAATGGCCTTATCCAGCTCATTTTCAGCAGTCTGTCTAACAGAATCCCTGGGTTGGGTATGCTTTAAGGCATCGAGCTGATGTTGAGGAACTAGATACATCTTGTGCGTATGATCCATTATAATCACCCTCCTCTTGAGAACAGGCTTGTAAACAACGGTATGGCCACAGACAGCAGGGGTAGAAGAAATCCACCAGTCTGATTGATTAGTCTTTTCTTTCTAGATATTAGTACATTTTTATTGGCGAGTATTCTGAGGTCCTTCTTTCGTCTACGCAATTTCGTATGCTGACGGGGGGTTAGTGGTATTTTGCCTTGTAAAATGTTCAAGGCTATTTCACACAGTGAGTTGATAAAGTCGGTGTTGGCTGTCCTGAGGATAACTTTACGCTGTGCTGGAGGTGCTTTATATAGTTGCTTAAGACGCTCACGATTTCGGCTTATACGTGAGGACATGGTCTTTTGGGCTAATCACTTTGCTCTCTGAGTGTATACAACATGCCGGTCCGACAATATATCTGTTCTAAGTCTCATGTTGTCTGGGGTCATGGCTTTAAAGTCTACAAGCAGATAGCCATAAGGCATGTCGGTAGCATCGTTAAAGGCTTCTAGAAAATATTTTGTCTTACACGGAAACATCTGTTTGGCTATCAGCATAATCTGATATTTGTCACGTGGGTTCTTAAACAAAACCATGTAATTGGTATTTAGACTAATTGTACGGCTGGTTTTACCCTGCATGAATAAATTCAGGACCAGATACATACAGCTGAGATTACGATGGTGTACATATTTGGTAAAAACTAGAGCTGTCAGTTAAACGCGTTATTAACGGCGTTAACGCAAACCAAATTTAACGGCGTTAAAAAATGTATCGCGCGATTAACGCAATTACTTTATAAAAAAAAAAAAAAAAACTTTTTTTTTTTTTTTTTTCTTTGGCTCAAAACAAAGAAGCAGTAGCCTGACTGCAATGTTCAAATGACATTTGTTCAAAGCAGTCGTTTAATTGCACTATAGGCTCTTTTTTTGTATCGTCCTGTTTTGATCAGTGTATATGCCAATGTTGTTATCAATAAAAAATCATTTGCACAAGGCAAGCCGATGCACTTCACCATGTTGATAAGAGAATTAAAATGAGAAGAATTATGGGACAAAAAAATCAAGGGATATTTAGCATAGAAAAAGAATTTGCGATTAATCACGATTAATTAGAGTTAACTATGACATTAATGCGATTAATCACGATTAAATATTTTAATCGCTTGACAGCTCTAGTAAAAACGTACTGAACCTAAATTATTGCATGCGTCGTTCATCAAGTCGTCAATAATGAGCAGATTTCTAGTATGGACTGGTAAGACTGTATCATCGCATAGAGATTTGGGGATCCCTTCTATAAAGTGAATGTTCCTTATTTTAAGCAGATCATCATAGATGGGCTGCCAGGATGAATAAATATATACTATATTTTCAATCTTTTCTGAGAATAACCGATCCATATTTTCAATGACTGTTTTGACAAAGTAGGTTTTGCCACTGTTTGACGGTCCCGATACTACCATGCTGAACGGGTGCTGTAGCCTAGGATCAAACGTAGCGTGTACAACAGCCATCTCTGCGGTCTGTGTGCATCCCCTCTGACGGACGGCTGCCTTGTGACCATAGAACCGTGAAACATGTGACAGTTAACATTCTTTATTAACACATGCATGATTATTAACACAGTCATTCATCATTAATGCATGACGCATATAAAAGTATATACAGATACATTATGATACATATACATTTAACATGTGATTTGAATTTCTTTTATCACATTATGAATACCCCTAAAATACAGAATGATTCAAATAAAAAGATTAAAAGGAGAAGAACACATGGATCAATTTGAAAACAATAAATCAAAACAAAATAGTTAATAACCTGCCGGAAAGTGTGGTATATTTCCGTATGAATTGATTTTCTTAACACAATATGCATAACACCTCAAAAATACAAAATTAATAATATAAAAAGATATAAAAAAAAAAGAAGAAGAAAAACAGGGGATCATTTGGACACTATAAACAAAATGGTTAATAGCCGTAAGGAAGCGTGGTGTAGTCGGGAAAAACCCTGCGTTTGTTGTAAACCACCCTAAGTCGTTTAACCACAGTAGCGTTTTTAAGCAGAAGCTTATTCTTATTCCTTTGAATGGTATCTACCGTGGTGGTGATGTCTCGGGTTTGCGGTCGATTGTTGACAAAATCATCCATTAGACATTTCAGTGTCTGCTGGGTGACCACTTTAGCATTTGCTGCATTTAAAGTCACCCCTTTGCATTTGACTACAGACTTGTGCTGACGTGTGTGGTAAGCATAGCTTTTAGGACCTGTTGAGACATATTCGCTAATGTAATCCTCCTGCTCGGTACCATACCGATCGCCATCATTTATCTCGTCGGTCAAGTCGCCCAGATAAGGACCTAAAGGGGGTACCCAATCACCCTCCTTAGAAACAAAAATGATGCTGTCTGTGTCACAATAGAGGATACGCTCCTGTAATTTGTCTAGAAGGTCATAGAGCATGAGCCTGGCATGGGCCGTAGTCACAGCCCCCACAATCACGTTAACATCCCGAGCCCTTTCGAGACGGGCATCTTTGTGTTTCCATTGTACAAGGGCCACCTCATCAGAAACAAAACAAAAGTGGCTAATGTGATAGCTGTCGCTGAACATGAGCTGGGTGAACATTTCAGGTTCAGCAATTAGCTCACAAGTGGGTAGGTCTGGGCGTAGCGAAAAGCGACCCAACAGGCTGTTGAGAATCAACTTGTTGCAATTACGCATGGCTTTGTTAACGCTCATGTTGTCGTGATCCAGCTGTATGCCTTCCTTAACCAGATAATTTTGCACATACGCCTGCTGTTTCTCCTCAGTATCCACTGTGCTGGGGTATCCTGAAGCCTCCTGTTTACGCTTGAGAAACGTTTTGACATACCCTTTAAACAGAGACTTCGACCGCTTGGGGTAGTGCCATACTTCATGCATCTGGATTATCACATACCCCTTGTCTACGGCCTTTTGTACCTCTAAAGTCACCCATGTACCTGTCAGAGCCCTTTCATCGTCGCCGTGATGACATGCGTCTGTCTGAATGAGCTCAGTGGCACATGTACCACAGAGGGGGCATCAGCTTCCCATGACATCTGTAAGGGAGCACAGGATGGTAAAGACCTCTGGGGGGCAACACAGTGCATTTGACAATGCCGAAATACCCATCCAAAGGAACAAAATTCCTGAAAATGATCTGGGGGTGTCCTACAGGATATGGACAGCGGGCCTGTACTGTGGGGTAGAGAGAGGTAAAGTCATAGTAGCGTATTTTCTCACCGGGCTCGGCCTTGTGGTACATTTTGATGGCATTGGTGCGACCCCCATAGAGAGAGTCGCGAGGATCAATCCTGGGTTGTATCTTCAGAGTAGCCAAGAATGCCTGCACTGCAGCATCTGTCTTTTTCTGTCTATGCCACTCACACTCCCACATGACCACAACTCTTAAACCATGATCTCTTTTGAGGGCCTTGACTTTGAGGTGAAACTGCAACCATAATTCACCATAGGCCTTTTTGACGACAGGATTCTGTTGACCAGCATTGTAGCAACGTTCACACCCATGATAAAAACATCCTGCAAATTCATAGGCTGTGTTTATAGCCGGTGCATATCCATCTAGGAAGAATGGACCATATTCAGCCTCCCCGTGCTTGAGAGCGTGCTGAATCTCCAGGTTATTGGAGTGGGATAGATATTCAAGCCACTGGATGGATGCACATGAGAACGACTTTTGCTTTTTCCGATAGACCCCCTCGTAGGTCAATGCCAAGACGTTTTTTTTCAAGAACGACTTTTTGAAGGTGGCCATGCACGCCGAAGCCAGAGTGGCATATGCAAAGGGGTCTATAGTTGCACACTATGAAATTTTCCCTGTAGATCCCACACGCCGTGTGCAGGATCCTCACATCGTTGACACAGTAGCGGCGCAGCTGTTTCTGAAGGTCAAATTTTTTGTGCCTTACAGATCTGTACCATATAGCGAAATCTGTCTTTTGATCGCTAGTCATGGAATCATAACCATAATATGAGATCTCAGGGTATGCACCGACATAAGACTCGTTGGCCCGTGTGTTAAATTTATGAGGAAAATTACCTTTCGCCATATCTTCAAAATCCTTCAAAATCCATCCGGTGCGTTAGCCAACCGCATGGGCAAAAAGCTAAATGAGTCGACCCATCTCTGGCTGTAGGCATCATCGCGCATCATAACGACTCTGCTACCCTTCATGACTATAAAGGGTTTAATACCCTGCTTGGTCATGTATTTCAGAACGAGATAGCTGTCAAAGCCCGATGCGTTGTGCGCAATGAATGTAAACAACTTATACGCCCCTGTTCTGTAGCGCCCCACAAACTTTCCCACGCAATCTGTACCGCTAGCGTACCATTCATCGCCTTCAGAAGTCTTAGCAGCAACAAAGTTTGCGGTAACCCTTCCTTTTACAGTCCCCTAATTACTAGGTATTTACCCGGTACATACATGGTAAATCATAGTGTATTACTGGGTAATTACCACTGGTAATAAGAAGGTAAATACAGAGGTAGTTACCCGGCAAATACATGGTAAATCATAGTGTATTACTGGGTAATTACCACTGGTAATAAGAAGGTAAATACAGAGGAATTATCCAGTAAATTATAGTGCATTACTGTGTAATTACCACTGGTAATAAGAAGGTAAATACAGAGGAATTACAGCTGAAGTACTAAGTAAAACCTCCACTATTACCCATCAACTCAACTAAGTAGCGTGTAGTTGTAACTGTTTTAGGTTGGTAATAACTCTGATTTTGTGTACTTCCTAGGAAATTAGGCAACCAATTCTTAGAAACACTTATTATCCAAGGTTTATGTTCTTAACAGCCAAAGTTTAATGATGTACTATCTAGAAATTAGCATAGTACTTTCCAATAAAATACTTTTTCTTAGTTATTATTCGTAGCTACACCCATTTAGAAAGGGTTTATTCGATTTACCACTATGGAATTACTTACCTGGTAACAACCTCTGCAGGAACAGTTTTCCTCTAGTGTTATGGTACATCTTCTTAAATACTGGGTACAAAGCCGTTTGTTTCCATGGTATTACCAGGTTCTTACCATATCATTTATAATAGATACATTCCATTATCCATGCAGTCAACACAAACTTGTACAATGTACGTTCTGCGACGTTACCAAGTAAAACACACCAATTTACCCAGTAATTAAGCTGAAACTGTACTGTAAAAGGAAGCCTTGTTTGTTTCCATGGTATTACCAGGTTCTTACCATATAATTTGTAATACATTATTCCCTTTTCCATGCAGTCAACACAAACTTGTACCATGTACGTTCTGCGACGTTACCAAGTAAAACACGACAATTTACCCAGTAATTAAGCTGAAACTGTACTGTAAAAGGAAGCCTCGTTTGTTTCCATGGTATTACCAGGTTCTTACCATATAATTTGTAATACATTATTCCCTTTTCCATGCAGTCAACACAAACTTGTACCATGTACGTTCTGCGACGTTACCAAGTAAAACACGACAATTTACCCAGTAATTAAGCTGAAACTGTACTGTAAAAGGAAGCCTCGTTTGTTTCCATGGTATTACCAGGTTCTTACCATATAATTTGTAATACATTATTCCCTTTTCCATGCAGTCAACACAAACTTGTACCATGTACGTTCTGCGACGTTACCAAGTAAAACACGACAATTTACCCAGTAATTAAGCTGAAACTGTACTGTAAAAGGAAGCCTCGTTTGTTTCCATGGTATTACCAGGTTCTTACCATATAATTTGTAATACATTATTCCCTTTTCCATGCAGTCAACACAAACTTGTACCATGTACGTTCTGCGACGTTACCAAGAAAAACACGAGAATTTACCCAGTAATTAAGCTGAAACTGTACTGTAAAAGGAAGCCTCGTTTGTTTCCATGGTATTACCAGGTTCTTACCATATAATTTGTAATACATTATTCCCTTTTCCATGCAGTCAACACAAACTTGTACCATGTACGTTCTGCGACGTTACCAAGTAAAACACGACAATTTACCCAGTAATTAAGCTGAAACTGTACTGTAAAAGGAAGCCTCGTTTGTTTCCATGGTATTACCAGGTTCTTACCATATAATTTGTAATACATTATTCCCTTTTCCATGCAATCAACACAAACCATATATGTTCTGCAACATCGTTCACCAGTAGTTAAGCACTTTAATTGTTGTTATAAAACCCCAAACCACTGTTGATGAAAGACATATTAAAATTAAACAAAATCAAAGGCTTATCTTTCAAACAATGCATATCTCACAAACAGGCACTGAACACTGAAGAAATCGGACAAACAAAAGAGCCGTCCACATCAACTCAATTTAAATGTTACTGATGGTGTTTTCATAAAACACATGACAGTGTTATGGCAAGTGACCACAAGGAAGACTGCTTCAACCTCTACAATTTGAATAAGTGGTGAATGCCATGCAGCAATCTGCCTATGGGAGCATCTTCGTGGTCGTTTGCAAACCAATGAGTCCACTCGATGAATGAGAGATGACTGTTTAGTGTCTTCTCTGTGAGGTATCCCTGCAGTCTCCTCATCTGGGATTTGAAGGCTGACCAAGACCTGACCAGGTACCTCCAAATCTCCCCTTCAAGAATCAGAAGACAAGAAAATAAACATTAGGACTGTCAATTAATGAACATTTCTAGAACATGTAGAACTCAAGGATTATTTTGTTTATCAGTTAAGAAAGGATGCTGGTCCTCTGGCCATTGTGTTTGGTCATATTGAAAAGAGAAAAAGGCATATTCATAAATACAGTTAATAGGACGGGAGGGGACAGGCAGTTAGCTCCGGTTAGCCCTTTAGCATCGAGCTAGCGGAGCTTCTGTCATTCAAATAACTCAGACATGTTGTTTAAAACCTATACCACCCAATTTATTAAAATATCCGGATTTAATCGGGCTCTCTCCCATAATTACAGTTAATAGGACGGGAAGAGACAGGCTCTGTTAGCCCCGGTTAGCGCGATGCTAAAGAGCAGCTCTACCGGAGCATGCCACCTCAACAGGTGCAAGTTAGCCTCCGGTTTGATATTCGCCGGATATTCGGTTTACCACCCAATCGGATTCATCAACATAAGTGCAATACATTACGGGCTTAGTATGTTGAGGACGGTTTAGGACACCGTATCGCGAAAAATCACAAACACATGTTGTCGCCATCGATGTCTGTGCAACAACGTCATTTACGTTCTCTGGCTGCTACCTGTTTTAGGGATCGTCAACAAGTTTCACTCACCGACTGGTGGCAGAGACGTTACCATGGAATTGTTTCTGGAAATAAATCATATAAAATAACATAAAAACCACTAAAAAATACATTTAGTCACCTGATTGTAGTAGTAGTTGCCAATGGTGGGCTGCTACTTACTGCAGGTAACTTTGCTAAAATATTGCATTATTGTTAAACGGGATCCAATTAATAATTTCAAATATAGTTTGGTCGATTTTTGGTCGAATATTAAACTATTAACTGCATTATGATTAACTATATTGCAATATATTTGTGTGATTAATTTCCTGAAACAATTCCATGGTAACGTCTCTGCCAACAGTCGGTGAGTGTAATTTGTTGACGGTCCCTAAAACAGGTAGCAGCCAGAACGTAAACGACGTTGTTGCACAGACATTGATGGCGACTACATGTGTTTGTGATTTTTCGCGATACGGTGTCCTAAACCGTCCTCAACATACTAAGCCCGTAATGTATTGCACTTATGTTGATGAATCCGATTGGGTGGTAAACCGAATATCCGGCAGATATCAAACCGGAAGCTAACTTGCACCTGTTGAGGTGGCATGCTCCGGTAGAGCTGCTCTTTAGCATCGCGCTAACCGGGGCTAACAGAGCCTCTCTCTTCCCGTCCTATTAACTGTACTTATGGGAGAGAGCCCGATTAAATCCGGATATTTTAATAAATTGGGTGCTATAGGTTTTAAACTACATGTCCGAGTTATTTGAATGACAGAAGCTCCGCTAGCTCGATGCTAAAGGGCTAACCGGAGCTAACGGCCTGTCCCCTCCCGTCCTATTAACTGTATTTATGGCTATGCCTTTTTCTCTTTTCAATATGACCAAACACAATGGCCAGAGGACCAGCATCCTTTCTTAACTGATAAACAAAATAATCTTTGAGTTCTACATGTTCTAGAAATGTTCATTAATTGACAGTCCTAATGTTTATTTTCTTGTCTTCTGATTCTTGAAGGGGAGATTTGGAGGTACCTGGTCAGGTCTTGGTCAGCCTTCAAATCCCAGATGTGGAGACTGCAGGGATACCTCACAGAGAAGACACTAAAGAGTCATCTCTCATTCATCGAGTGGACTCATTGGTTTGCGAATGACCACAAAGATGCTCCCATTGGCAGATTGCTGCATGGCATTCACCACTTATTCAAATTGTAGAGGTTGAAGCAGTCTTCCTTGTGGTCACTTGCCATAACATTGTCATGTGTTTAATGAAAACACCATCAGTAACATTTAAATTGAGTTGATGTGGACGGCTCTTTTGTTTGTCCGATTTCTTCAGTGTTCAGTGCCTGTTTGTGAGATATGCATTTGTTTGAAAGATAAGCCTTTGATTTTGTTTAATTTTATTATGTCTTTCATCAACAGTGGTTTGGGGTTTTATAACAACAATTAAAGTGCTTAACTACTGGTGAACGATGTTGCAGAACATATATGGTTTGTGTTGATTGCATGGAAAAGGGAATAACCAGTTACAACTTATATGGTAAGAGCCTGGTAATACCATGGAAACAAACGAGGCTTCCTTTTACAGTCCAGTTTCAGCTTAATTACTGGGTAAATTGTCGTGTTTTACTTGGTAACGTCGCAGAACGTACATGGTACAAGTTTGTGTTGACTGCATGGAAAAGGGAATAATGTATTACAAATTATATGGTAAGAACCTGGTAATACCATGGAAACAAACAAGGCTTCCTTTTACAGTCCAGTTTCAGCTTAATTACTGGGTAAATTGTCGTGTTTTACTTGGTAACGTCGCAGAACGTACATGGTACAAGTTTGTGTTGACTGCATGGAAAAGGGAATAATGTATTACAAATAATATGGTAAGAACCTGGTAATACCATGGAAACAAACAAGGCTTCCTTTTACAGTACAGTTTCAGCTTAATTACTGGGTAAATTGGTGTGTTTTACTTGGTAACGTCGCAGAACGTACATGGTACAAGTTTGTGTTGACTGCATGGAAAAGGGAATAATGTATTACAAATTATATGGTAAGAACCTGGTAATACCATGGAAACAAACAAGGCTTCCTTTTACAGTACAGTTTCAGCTTAATTACTGGGTAAATTGTCGTGTTTTACTTGGTAACGTCGCAGAACGTACATGGTACAAGTTTGTGCTGACTGCATGGAAAAGGGAATAATGTATTACAAATTATATGGTAAGAACCTGGTAATACCATGGAAACAAACAAGGCTTCCTTTTACAGTACAGTTTCAGCTTAATTACTGGGTAAATTGTCGTGTTTTACTTGGTAACGTCGCAGAACGTACATGGTACAAGTTTGTGTTGACTGCATGGAAAAGGGAATAATGTATTACAAATTATATGGTAAGAACCTGGTAATACCATGGAAACAAACGAGGCTTCCTTTTACAGTACAGTTTCAGCTTAATTACTGGGTAAATTGTCGTGTTTTACTTGGTAACGTCGCAGAACGTACATGGTACAAGTTTGTGTTGACTGCATGGAAAAGGGAATAATGTATTACAAATTATATGGTAAGAACCTGGTAATACCATGGAAACAAACGAGGCTTCCTTTTACAGTACAGTTTCAGCTTAATTACTGGGTAAATTGTCGTGTTTTACTTGGTAACGACGCAGAACGTACATGGTACAAGTTTGTGCTGACTGCATGGAAAAGGGAATAATGTATTACAAATTATATGGTAAGAACCTGGTAATACCATGGAAACAAACGAGGCTTCCTTTTACAGTACAGTTTCAGCTTAATTACTGGGTAAATTGTCGTGTTTTACTTGGTAACGTCGCAGAACGTACATGGTACAAGTTTGTGTTGACTGCATGGAAAAGGGAATAATGTATTACAAATTATATGGTAAGAACCTGGTAATACCATGGAAACAAACAAGGCTTCCTTTTACAGTACAGTTTCAGCTTACTTACTGGGTAAATTGTCGTGTTTTACTTGGTAACGTTGCAGAACGTACATGGTACAAGTTTGTGTTGACTGCATGGACAATGGAATGTATCTTATTATAAATGATATGGTAAGAACCTGGTAATACCATGGAAACAAACGGCTTCGTACCCAGTATTTAAGAAGATGTACCATGACACTAGAGGAAAACTTCCTGCAGAGGTTGTTACCAGGTAAGTAATTCCATAGTGGTAAATTGAATAAACCCTTTCTAAATGGGTGTAGCTATGAATAATAACTAAGAAAAAGTATTTTATTGGAAAGTACTATGCTAATTTCTAGATAGTACATCATTAAATTTGGGCTGTTACCAACATAAACCTTGGATAATAGGTGTTTCTAAGGATTGGTTGCCTAATTTCCTAGGAAGTACACAATATTGGAGTTATTGCCAACCTAAAACAGTTACAACTACACGCTACTTAGTTGAGTTGATGGGTAATAGTGGAGGTTTTATTTGGTACATCAGCTGTAATTCCTCTGTATTTACCTTCTTATTACCAGTGGTAATTACACAGTAATACACTATAATTTACCGGATAATTCCTCTGCATTTACCTTCTTATTACCAGTGGTAATTACCCAGTAATACACTATGATTTACCATGTATTTACCGGGTAACTACCTCTGTATTTACCTTCTTATTACCAGTGGTAATTACCCAGTAATACACTATAATTTACCATGTATGTACCGGGTAAATACCTAGTAATTAGGGGACTGTAAAAGGAAGGGTTACCAAGTTTGCTTCGTGTCGGCCATCATGCACGCGCGTTTCGAAATCATATGTTATCATCAGATAAACGGCTATTATCATCATCGTCATCTACAGGTGCAGCCGTCGTATAACGGTTCCCCCGACCTTTGCGTCGACCCTTGCGTTTGCGTTTCTTAAGGCGGTCGTACGGCTGGATAAAACATTCATGCACATTGTCGCTGAGTATCGGTTCACCGCAGTGATGACACTTTGACACGCTGCATACATGACCTTTTATAGGCATCCTCCTCCTCCTCCTCCTCCCTCTTCTTTTTCTTCTGCGGTTTGATATACTGTCTACAACACTGATTGCAGTATTTGATCTTTTCACATGGTATAATTTTATGTACGGCAGAATGTTTCTTATGTGTGGCGTAGCAGACCTGCGAGCGGCATATACGACTACAGTCCGTGCACTTTATAGTACGACCTGCCAGGCTATCGCACACTGTCAGACACACATTGCAATGGACCGGGCATTTGTGGAATAGAATTCCCTCGTGGGCCTTGTAGCAATATTCACACACATATCGCGTACCAAAGAAAGCCGTGCACTTCACTATACAATGATAATGGTTATCATGCAGGTGCAACCATATTGTTTTAGGATGTTGGCCCGTATGCGTCTGGAACATCTCCAGCTTCTTGAATGCATCATTATGATGAAATATTACGATTTTAACATCTAGATGTCTCTCAAATTTGAAAACATCCGAGAAACCCACAGAGTGATCTGGACCGTACCCCAGCTCCCTATGTATTTTGCGAGCCGCCTCCAAATTAGTCTCGTCGGGCACTGTGTTGCCTCCGGTTACCCCCTCCTGCAGAAAATGTATCATGCATAGTGAGAAACACAAATTGTCATGTGTGTTACTAGGTGTGTAGAGATTTAATTTCTTCTTGTTTATGATCTCATCATAGGGAATTGTTTTTAACTTCAAACGCCCACCACCCCGTTTGTTATGGACCCCTGTGACCACCAGCTCTAACACATCATCCGTCAGACCTGTGTCGTTACTCTGTATGACTTGGCTAATATGATCCATAAATAAATCCGCATTGTAATCATCACCTGCCACGAGCACAGCCTGCACATCAGCTGCCAGTGAAGGCCCTCTCAAAACAACGTTTAAGACGCTACCGTCGGCTGTACTTTGTGAGCAGTTTGTTATGACCCCCGACAGCCTCTCCCTGATCAAATCAGGGACCTCTTGTAAATTTACAAGGGATATACTTCTCAGATCAATGGACTGTCTAACCTCAAAACCGTTAAAGCGGGGAAATAATCTAGTATGCAACTCGTCATTATCATCACCCGCCCCCATAGGCGCAGGTGTACCATCATCACCACCATCATCATCACCACAGCCATCAACATCAGCCCCGCCATCGTCACCATCAACATCAACACCGCCACCACCACCACCACCGTCCTGTATATTCGACTCTATAGAGTCACCAGTCCTACCCCCTGCAGCAGCCAGGTGTTCCTGAAAACCCTCGCCATCCCCTTCGTCACGTTGCGACACATGCAATACATCTATCGGCGATGTTATGTCTATCTGAGCGGCTATGTCTAGCCTCTCTTGTGCACTAGCCAGCCACCCATCTACAGTGTTAAGTACATCTCTGGTGTATGCCGCCGCATACAACACATCCCGTGTGTCTAAATCCCCGGGGACATCTAACTCCACACACACCTCCCCGCCATCTACACATGGATCGTTCGAAACATTTATCATAGCAGCCCTGTCTAGCGCATCTGTCATTCGACCCCCCCAGGCATCAGCAGCAATTAACACACGTCTAGTTCTAGCTATGTCAGCACGTATTTCCCGCATGTCTAAACCACCTTCAGCACTCATGCCCCCACCCCCCACACGTCCTACAGCCAGCAAATGAGACGTATCGCCGGTTGCATCATACCTCATAGCCATCTCTTCAAGATCTACATCCATAATGCTATCCCCGCTATCAGATCTACGCCGTCTCTTGGGATTTACGTCTACAGATTTGAATTTCCTTTTTCTAGGGCTAATAGCTTTATGCATAGTGTTCAGCTATAGTTTTTATGCCATTAGATTAAAAAAAAAAAAAAAAAAGTTAATTAGTCAGATATTAAAAGAAAAAAGTTTTATAACGTTCAGTTTAAAACAAAAAATACCCTCCACAGAATAAACGAAAAAGCAAACAAACAAAAAATAAAAAGAACACACCAAAACCACAAATCAAATACTAACGATTCATCGTAAGCTTATCCAGAGCATTATTCATAACAGTCATCCGGGCAGACATGGCCTTGTAGGCCCTGATGTTATCCTGCGCCGTATCTTCAATTAGCCAAATTTTCCGAGCTATATTAGATATCTTAGGCCCCCTATCCAAAGCCAGAGTGTTAACACGCACTGCTGCCTCGACAGCCAAATTATTCTGCTGTATTGATGCTATAGCCAGACCATAACGCACTAGCTCGGCTTTCTGGGATGCATTAGCACGACGATCACACGCTATCTCGGCCTTGATGGCCCCGAGTGCCTTGAGTGACTGCTTCGTTTGCTCTTCGATAGCCTGAAATCTGCTGTCAATATGTTTCACAGACAATACACCCAGTTTACACTGACGACCAATGGTTAAGGCATTTACATCAGCCGCTGTAGTTACCAAGGTTAATTTATCAACACATTCTTTACAACAGTTGATACATGGCCCACCCGCAATGTATTCATCAGCAACCGCTGAGTCGCCTGGTAGCAGCGTAGCCACTGCCCCGTAGGCGTAGGGACTCAGTGCCTGGCGGATCGTGGATAGAGGCCTGGATGATGGGTAGTGATCCAGAGGCGGGGGCTGCAGGCTGATGGTTTACAGGTTCTGCACTGGCGGTACCCCCTACGGAAGTAGCTGGAGGGTCTATCCAATGAGCGGGAGTGAAGTCGAGCTGTTCCAACAGCGCTGAGGGCCACAACAGAATGTCGACAAGACCCTCGAGATCCTCATCGGTCAGTTCTGGTAGTGGTGCATACTGAGGGTCACCAAGGACTGTTTGTAATAGAAAAAAGAAATAGACATAATCATTATCACACCCCTCATGTTCATCCCCCTCTATAGCATATAGATACTTTTTTCTTTAATTTCCTACCATGCTGAATGCCTCCATCCGGCTGTACAGTAACGGTCTCTGCAGGCGGCGCAGACACATGCACATCCACCGCCCCGATCACTTTTTGTTTGGACTCAGACCATACAGCCCCTTGCTGCGCGATTTGAGGGTTTATGACTGCATGGAGAACCAAGTTAAAATTCTCTGGAGTTAAAACACTATGAGCGGTGTCCTTGCGTCCCTTTTTATAAGGAATTTGCGGCTGATCTATGGCCAGCGGGGAGCAGGGTAGAGGTAGAGCACGGTTCGGTCTTTTGAGATTTTTCTTGGATAGACGGTTTGATCCAGGGGTCCACTGTTTCACACTATTCACAATAGGCACTATACGTAAACCAATAAAAAAACAGAAAATACAAAAGTATACAGGGGTTAGGGATGGCTGGTCTTTTTTTTTTTTATTCATTATTAAATGCACAATAAAATAGATGTAATACATGTATGATAATAGCGTGTATACTAATAACTCACCATAACTACCGCTGGCCCCCGCATTGGTCTGATCTCCGAGTATTGTTCTTTGATTATTCAACCGAATATCATATGCACCTGCTACACGTCAGAAACATACGATTTAGCGGTTATTCTATGTGCATATATTATAGCCGATAATAATAATAATGATAGAGTGTGAGAGGGATCTATATATTATACGCTGCTATAAAATCATCTTACGTGCACGTGGACCCTGATGCTTTTTCACGCTCTCATTGCCGACGTCAGAAATCACTGCGGAAAAACTATGTATTAATCAGATATGGGTCGCGTATACACATGGTCGTAGTCATGATATAATAATAATAATAATAATATATTACACTCATATGAATACTTACAGTCAGTAGGCATAGTTGCGCAGGACGGATTGATGTTTTTTTTTTTTGTTTTGTTTTTTTTTCTGCAGCCGCTATGACGAGTCTACTAGCTTAGCCTAGCGCTTCAGACGTTTGGAGGATCAGAGACTATGATCATTATGCACTGGGGGTCGATATTTATCCCCGATAGGAGATCATCAGTAGACTATACCCGGCACACCTACCCCCGGTGTCATGACCTCCTGACCAATAGACACACCGTTAGTGCGCATACCTAGATACCAATGGCCTACGCCTACTCATTCACACAATACTATCTACTATTGATAAGTACGGTTAATACATATATCTTATACACTGCTCAAAAAAATAAAGGGAACACTAAGAAATGCCACCCCACACCATTACTGACCCACCGTCAAACCGGTCATGCTGGAGGATGTAGCAGGCCCTAGAACGTTCTCCACGGCGTCTCCAGACTCTGTCGCGTCTGTCACATGTGCTCAGTGTGAACCTGCTTTCATCTGTGAAGAGCACAGGGCGCCAGTGGCGAATTTGCCAATCTTGGTGTTCTCTGGCAAATGCCAAACGTCCTGCACGGTGTTGGGCTGTAAGCACAACCCCCACCTGTGGACGTCGGGCCCTCATACCACCCTCATGGAGTCTGTTTCTCACCGTTTGAGCAGACACATGCACATTTGTGGCCTGCTGGAGGTCATTTTGCAGGGCTCTGGCAGTGCTCCTCCTGTTCCTCCTTGCACAAAGGTGGAGGTAGAGGTCCTGCTGCTGGGTTGTTGCCCTCCTACGGCCTCCTCCACGTCTCCTGATGTACTGGCCTGTCTCCTGGTAGCGCCTCCATGCTCTGGACACTACGCTGACAGACACAGCAAACCTTCTTGCCACAGCTCGTATTGATGTGCCATCCTGGATGAGCTGCACTATCTGAGCCACTTGTGTGGGTTGTAGACTCCGTCTCATGCTACCACTAGAGTGAAAGCACCGCCAGCATTCAAAAGTGACCAAAACATCAGCTAGAAAGCATAGGAACTGAGAAGTGGTCTGTGGTCACCACCTGCAGAACCACTCCTTTATTGGGGGTGTCTTGCTAATTGCCTATCATTTCCACCTGTTGTCTATTCCAGTTGCACAACAGCATGTGAAATTGATTGTCAATCAGTGTTGCTTCCTAAGTGGACAGTTTGATTTCACAGAAGTGTGATTGACTTGGAGTTACATTGTGTTGTTTAAGTGTTCCCTTTATTTTTTTGAGCAGTTTAATAAACGAAATTAATAGAACATCATTTAATAGTATCATGATAACTCCTAATATGTTGTCTAAGTTATCCACAAACGGACCCTCATATGGTGAACACCTCACACACACACACACACACACACACACACACACACACACACACACACACACACACACACACACACACACACCCACATTCACTTAGGCTGGCTTATGGAGGATGTGGTTGTTTACCAGATGGTAAACATGTAACCCTCTGGCTATTAATGGCGACGTTAACCAGAGGGACGAGGAACAACACCAAACACCAAAACATTGCTTGAAAGCTGTGCCTTAAGTGCCTTAAGACAACACATGCAAAGAGAGGAAGAGGCATGCCATTAAAACGCATCACACGACCCTAGCAGGCTCGCACTCTAGTTGACCCCATAAGGAGAGGAGAACGTAGACCCCTATATTAAAATACACAGCATAGCAATAAGTCATTAACACGCCACCACCCCCCCTCCCCCCAACCGGAAGTTGCTATTTTCATAAACATACCCAGGGAGTGTCTATTATATACTACTCTGGTGATAACGAGACAGCTCACCAGTGATGATGCTGACGCTTACGCGTGTTCCCGACAGCGACCGTTCATACGCACTGCGTTGGGAATCTAAGAGTTTTTCACAGCAGGTTTTTTCTTTCAGACAAAAAACTGTCAGAACTAAACAGAACTAAGTCAGATCAGTTTCAAGTTCGAACGCCTTTATTTCCTTGTAGCCTATCACCTACTATCCTTTTGCTTTTATTTATGAGAAGCACATTGTATTGCCAGTGTATGGAAAGCTACACTTGCCCTTATCTAGAGCTGGTTTACCAGTACACAACGTTTAAAACTGAGCAAAGTCGATGCCATCAGACGGTTACAACGTCAATCAATATATGTGATGTAATGGTTGATTCTTTTATATTGAGTAAAACTTTGATGTTCCGCCATATTCAAGTGCATCACTAGTAAACCATGTGTCACCAACTGGGCAACTCTGTTATCAAAATCTGGCCCCAGTTGCCGAACGGAAGTAGAATCATAATCGCGTCATGAGGTGTCGTTCACGAGAGCTTTCCGACGTCACAAAAGTATCAATAAATTCCAGCAAAGTGAACATGCCAATACTCTATATCAGCATTCATGGAATGCCTCGTGACCAATCAAATTACTCGGTCGGAACTAACTGTTGTAGGCTACACAATGCAATTACAGTCCATACCTACAGTGGTATAGTTGCATATTGATCGCATTTATGTCTATGTTTTGGAGGAAATAACATGATTCGTATGGCCTTATTTGTAAAATAACCCCCGCGGACCGGGGGTTGGGAATCACTGGTTTGATGGACATAGTTGATTATTATGAAACAAATAGTACAAACGATATGACAGTAGGCCTACTTACTATTTATCGAACAAATCAATACTATTAAAGATTCAATACAGTATGTTATATCATATAAAAACATTTCTCTGATGACTTAAATAGGTCAGTAGGAGACCTATACAAGAAGGGATATTGTTGGTTGTTGAATTGTGGGAATTAAGAACTTGTATTTTTACCCATAAGGCATCAGTTGTTGGGTGTTTGGGCTCCATGTTGTTTGAGCAACATGGATTTTCTCTTTTAGATTTTTACGTATTTAAATTGTGTTAGATAATATCTGCTTCTTTACAGTAAACATTGTAGCATCTGTCCATCCGTCCATCTGTCAGCCACTTTGTTCTCTTCCTGCTTATTTTGCTATCTAAAACACAAAATAAACGCTCATCTCTCAGAACCTTACAGAATGTGCAAAACATCGATGGCAGTATATCAGTCCTCTTCACCTGCATCTTCAGAAAAAAAAATAAGATGAGGTAAGATATCATCTTTATATCACAGGAGACATGGACGTGGTCACTTTAAGTATGAAGTTGACACTCCGTAGAAACCTGTCAGGGTTTTCATGGCTACGACGGCATTGAGACTGCACCACCACATTGTAATGTGTTTGTGTGTGGTGAATTTGTGTGTGTGTGTGTGTGTGTGTGTGTGTGTGTGTGTGTGTGTGTGTGTGTGTGTGTGTGTGTGTGTGTGTGTGTGTGTGTGTGTGTGTGTGTGTGTGTGTGTGTGTGTGTGTGACAGCTGTGATGGAAAATCTACATGTTACGTTCAGGTTCTTCTAAAATGTAAATCTTAGTGTTTCGTGTGATGTAATCTGGTTCCAAATTCCATTCTTGGAATCTTGCTATTCTGCAGGGTCTTCTAAAATGTAATTCTTAGTGTTTCATGTGATGTAATCTGGTTTCACATTCCGTTTCCGTGTTGTATGTAGTTTGGTTTGGGCCTGTTTTACTTGACCCCCTGGGGAGCGTAGAGAAGCAAAGGGTGATAAGGAACAGCCTCAACCACCTTCTTAACCTCTGAAGAAACTTCAATCAATAGATTAACATCTGGTTAACAAAGGCTTTTGGTTTATTGGAGGCCAACTGCCCTCAAGGATCCGATCTATGTGTATAAAAGCTCCTGACTTTAGCTTCTCAGTGGACTTCTCCCCAGCGTACCTTGAGTATGAAGTAACACGCAAAGAGAAGCTCCCATCTGAGGCCTCAGATTATTGTAATGTATGCCTGTTTAATTGTTTGTTGATGCATGTTGTGATGTATCTTTGTTCGTACTTTTATTACAAATATATATGACCACTAATTGTCAACAGTATTGTGTGCTTTTTGCATCTAAATATCTCATCTGCTTAGACGCAATATCTGATACAGAAATTGCCACGACAGAGCGGTCTCCAATGAAGTCGTGTCATTCAATCCATCCGCACATAGCTCCCACTCTCCCGGTGGCTAAACAAACACGGCCGTAACTCACCTCACGGTGGCCCCCTAAGGAGACACCAGCAGGAGACAGCAAAGATGACAGAGATGGTGGGAGATTTTAAATGGAAAGAGATTGAAGTGTCTTTATAGTATGTGGAAACAAGAAGGAACCAAAGAAGAAGAGGGCTACGACGTCAACGTCCTTTACAAACTCTGCATCCATCCCTGAATGGGCTAAGAAACAACTGACAAGAGACTCTATTTAAACTCCTTAGACTAAAGTTCCCAAAGTATATGATCAAACTATCAAGTTATAGTTCAAACTGTCCATTCTAATGAAATATAAGCTTATATATAAACAGCACAGAACTACCAATGAGGATGAAATATATCTTGACCAATAGGAAGTCTTGAGCGGTAAGCTGTTCCCCCTGATCACGCCCATCCTCAACACCCTATATTGACCTCCCTATGCTGCCCACACCAGGAGGGGTTAACAGCATCAATGTTTGGGATACAATTGAGTCAAGAGATATAGTCATTTGCTCCCCCCCCCATCCCCCATTCTCTTGTGATTGTTAATATACCCCTGAAGCTAGCCCAGCAGTACCAACCAGCCCGTGTGTCACATGAGAGGCCGATGTGGCTGTGCCCCAGGATGCTGCTATTCTTAGCGGCCGGAATGTACACAGTGGCCTCATGGCCTCCAGACTCTTACTGGTAAGCCTCAGTGTGGCTCTGGGTCGCGTTCCACTCGCTCTACTCTCGCTCTCTTTCGGGCTCCCTACCCCTCGCTGTCTCTCGGGCTCCCTACCCCTCGCTCTATCTCCTGCAGAGGCTTTCTGTTCTCTGATCTAACCACACACTTCAAGTCTCCAATTCAACTCGTTTTTGGCTCTCCTCATTAACTTTTCTTTTTAACCGTGGATATTATTATTGATAAGCTATACTTGGGAGATAGAAGGTAAGAATTCTCAGATTATATAGAATTGTTGTTGTTCATACTGTCAAGTACAAAGACACTTCTTATCTAATGGAAATCAATTGCAAGGTATTTCTTCAGAATCCTTTAATATTTGTTTCCTAAAAATGAAAACAACTTATATGGCCAATGGGAAAAATATGGAATGTATTAAAGTGTACTGGCATAGTAATACATTCATTTATTTTCTTGTTTTCTCTAAAAGTCTGATGCAGTATGAAACAATTAGAAAATGTATTCATATGTTAAAATTCCGCTGCACTTATATAATATATACACCACTTATACACACTTATGTAATGCTTTGTTTTCCCACCCTTCCTCCTAAATTGTGGATTAAAACCAGAGCACCATTAGTGTGTTGTCACCTCTCAGCATTTGGCGGTTGAGAACACAGAATAACGATTACAGATCTATATATATGACTGAGTGGACCGGCAGGGACCCGCATGTCAGTGAATCAATCCAGTAGCCGTCTCGGGGGCGATTAAATGACTTGGGCTTGTTAAAATGTCCCCCCTGGCCCACACACACGAACCGTCGGACAAATCACATAGAGAGAGACGGACAAGTTAGTGCGGAGGGGGATTCAGAGCAGAAAACAGCTGGATGGTGACAAAAGTCAGATAAAAAGAGACGATGAAAGGTTTGATAAAGGGAATGCAGACTAATGCTGTTAGGATGCATCAGGGGGATCATTTTGGAGAAGAATTCAAAAATAGAAAACAGTGCGTCAGTTATGATCACATCTAGGGCAGCTGGTCGGACTAGTAATAGTTGGACTATGTTGGGCTATAAGATTAACATATTAATCCTATTTCATCCTGTAGAGGGATGCCTATACTATTCATTTCAGATTCATGCCACTATAATATAAATGTGCATAGCCACCCCGTCCTCCCCGCCTGCTGTTGTATGTTGTTCTTCCTGGCACGTAATGTACGCACACTTGTATGTCTTACTTAGTTATTGTACTTAGTTGTTTAGCATATTATCCTAGCAATCTCTGTTGTATACGGGGAATGGGTTGAAATAGCGATTGTTAGGGCTTGCCACTTGGTTCTATGAACATCCTTTATGCGCCACCGACAGCGATATATTTATTCTTCTTCTGACAAATGTACTTATTGGAAGTCGCTTTGGATAAAAGTGTCTGCTAAATGCCCTGAATGTAAATGTAAGTGTGAAAGATTTTAATCTGTCTTGATGTATGGATGGACAAATAGATTCGCTGTTGGTGATACCTTACTAACGAATCTGTCGTTATATATAATACAACAACATAAAATCCTGTTAAGTCCACCTGTCACACAGGGAAATGCAGAGGAAAACCCTCATGCCAATATATTATCCCTCTCTCCCATAGTGTTTTGTTTTCTCTACGTAGAAAGAATGGCCCAAACATGGTGTGACGTGTTTCCCTTCAAAGACTTTGAGCTGTCCTCCTACCTCCTGGCCCAGCTCAACCTCCTCCGCCAGGAGCGCATCCTGACCGACGTGCTGCTCTGCACCGAGCACTGGGAGATCCCATGCCATCGCAGCATCCTGGTCTCCAGCAGCCCTTACTTCAGGGCCATGTTCTGCAGCAACTTCCTGGAGAGCAGCCAGAGCCGTGTGGACCTCAAGGGCATCTCCCCCGATGTCTTGGCGGGCATCGTGGACTACGTCTACACGGGCTGCATCACCATCACCATGGACATTGTGCTTCCCCTGATGCAGGCCGCGTCCATGTTGCACTACGGCCGCCTTGTGGAAGCCTGCTCACTGTTCCTCCAGAGGCAGCTCAGCCCCGACAACTGCCTGAGCATGATCCGCCTGTCGGACATCCTCCACTGCGAGAGCCTGAGGGACCGGGCCAAGGAGATGGCCGTGCGCTGCTTCTCTGACGTGGCTGCCACTGAGGACTTCTGTGAGCTGTCCCTGCCCGAGCTCATGTGCTACCTGGAGGACGACCGCCTGTGTGCCGAGGAGGAGCAGGTGTTCGAGACCCTGCTGGCGTGGATCCACCACGACCCCTTCTCCCGGCGCGGGGCCATCCATGACCTCTTCAAGAAGGTGCGCCTGCGCTACATCCACCCCACCTACCTGTTCCAGTTCATCGCCAACGACCCGTTGGTCCAGTCATCCACCCTCTGCACCGAGATCATCGAGTCGGTGCGGCGCCTCATGCTCTCCGTCAGTACCAGGTGCAGCCGCGAGCTGAAGCCGCTATGGACCACGCCACGGCGCTACACCTGCCGGGAGACGCTGGTGGTGGTGGGGGGCCGCAAAAACAATGAGCAGACGTCGCGCGAGGCCCTCCTCTACGACGAGAGGACCCAGCGCTGGCAGTGGCTGGCCAAGCTGCCCCTGCGCCTCTACAAAGCCGCCTACGTGTGTATCCACAGCATCCTGTACGTGGTGGGCGGGCTGAGCCTGTGCATGGCATCCGGAGACAGCTCAGTGAGTGCCACGGTTTACACACTGTCCCTCAAGACCAACCAGTGGCGGACCGCCGAGCCCATGTTGCAGCCGCGCTACGCCCACCAAGGTGTGTCCTACCTCCACTTTATTTTCGTCCTAGGAGGCATCGGCGTAGACAAGCAGATTTGCGACTCATTGGAGAGATACAACAGTATGTTCAACCAGTGGGAGGCCATGGCTCCCATGCCGACAGCTGTGCTCCATCCAGCCGTGGCCGCCAGCGATCAGAAGATCTTTGTCTTTGGAGGCGAGGATGCCATGCAGAACCCAGTGCGGCTGATTCAGGTACACCACTAGAGTGTTGTGTGATCCTGATTCAGGTACACCACTAGAGTGTTGTGTGATCCTGATTCAGGTACACCACTAGAGTGTTGTGTGATCCTGATTCAGGTACACCACTAGAGTGTTGTGTGATCCTGATTCAGGTACACCACTAGAGTGTTGTGTGATCCTGATTCAGGTACACCACTAGTGTTGTTTGATCCTAATTCAGGTACACCACTAGAGTCCTGTGTGATCCTGATTCAGGTACACCACTAGGGTGCTTGGTGATGCTATCTGCTGTTCCACTTCTACATTGCTGTCAGCCTTAAATGGAGATCACCCTAGATAGATGTCACGTTTTATAAATAGATTAAAAAAACAGAACATCCACATGATGATCCATATAATAAATAGGAGTAACTGACACTAACCAAACAACTCTGTCATACCAAGGGAACAGCAGCACAGCATACGCGTTGGCAGTTTTTTCACTTGCTAATATTAGTGCAGGTGATGTCACCGCAAGTAACGTTGTTTGGTACAAATTTAAGCCAATCACAAACAGCCATTGCAGTAACCTGTATTGCGCGAGAGATGTTCCTTTGCCTGTTGGTCCATCATGGCGTTTGGATACTCTCCAATGCGTGTGCTGTGTCAACAGGTGTATCACATATCTCGTAACCTGTGGTCCAGTCTGGAGACACGGACGGTGAAGAATGTCTGTGCCCCAGCGGCTGTCATCGAGGACAAGATCTACATCGTTGGAGGTGAGCTTTCTCAAAAAGTTTCCTTTAAAATTGCTAATCATTTGACAATCAACAAGAAACACGACACAACCGGAGACAAACAAAACATCTTCCACCTCATCTGCTTTCTCTTCCCAGGGTACACCAGACGGATGATCGCCTACGACACTAAAGCCAACAAGTTTGTCAAGTGTGAGAACCTGAAGGAGCGCCGGATGCACCACAGCGCCACGGTGATCAACAACAAGCTGTACGTGACGGGCGGCCGCTTCCTCAACAGCCAGGACGTCATCGAGGACTCGGACTGCTTCGAGATCTACGACCCCAAGGCTGACGTGTGGGCGTCCAAGGGCTCCCTGCCCTACAAGCTGTTTGACCATGGCTCTCTGCCTCTGGTGTGTGTATCCAACAGACCCAATCCCCCCTGAACTGCGCTCCTCTGCCCTCCGCCCCCTGGCCACCCATGCTGGTTCACCCGCTGCGCACGTGACCCCACGTCCCCACTGTGCCATGATTGAGTGGCACTTTTGGTTACGGATGGGGGAGAATCTGTCTTTCGGCTCACTGCGTTCCTTCACGCGGCTTAAAGCACAAGTTAACGACACGCTAGGCTGAGCCGTCCACGTCATTCTGTATCAAAAGAGACGAACATTGGCGGTGAGGCGGTGTCAATTCATTTACAGTTTTCCGGGGGGGAGAGGGGCTACCGATCCCTGAATCATTGTGGATCAGAGTCCAGTCCAAGAGTTCAGTCAGACTTGGAGCTATCAAGAGCCACAAATAATCGGAAATAGCTCCAACCAAATATCACATTTGGACTTGGATTAAATACTCGAATCATTCATGCTTATATTTGCCATTATTATTATTATTATTATTATTACTGTATTCTATATTTCGCAATGGTGGATACCATTGAGACATTATTAAACAGCGGGGTTTTCAGAATAAGTTGACATTCAGGTTTTAGGTCTGAACTATGTTGTTCAGTGACACATTGTATTTCATTCCTCAAATGATTTCAGTGGTAGTCAACTGCTAGGAGAGGCTAGCTGTTCTGTACACTAGACTATCTAAGCTGCTGGGGGTGGGGAACTAATTTAAAAAAACATAGAAATTCAGTTTCACAGCACATTTTCAGCTGACCCCCAGGCTCTCACTGCTCAGTGTTATGTGACACGCGTCGAAGTGCGCTCAACGCTATTAAAGCACACTTGTGTTAGGTTCTCTATTAAAGGGCCACAATGAGAGAGCTCAAATGGTGCTCGTTTGTTTATCGAGGATCACATCCTGTCCCTCACTTACTCACAGCCCCATCAAACAATAGCAGGAATGAGCCTGAAAGGAGTGCTATAATGCGTATAGTTTAATGAATTATTAATGAAAAGCCATTAGAGGGGGTAATCGGTGCCTCAAGACAAAAGAGCATAAAGCACATATAACTCTAAAGTACACTAGAAGTCTCTGCTACTGACCCTTTTCCGACCCCTTGGATAGAGACATCCACTTATCCATTCTCTGTCCGCCACAATTATCGCCATAGCGACACGTTTTGTCACACATAATAAGATCAAAATTCAGATTTGGGTAATAAGTTATTCATTGCTTATATCATTATACTTTATTGGCCAAGAACGTTACGACGCAAAAAACGTTGCACATAACACATCATTTACATGATTTAATTTAGCTTGATGTCAATACACAAAATTATAAATTTTGTCAGTTCCAGGTAATGCTGGTATTTGGTACGTACACACATTATGAGAGTGTCCCAATGTGTGAGACCCTTCACCTCGCGCAGAATGCTTGGTTCATGAAGTATGTTGGGAGGAGAGGGGCGACAGATCGAGTTACCAGAAGATCTCCCTGGAGAGCTAATATGGTGTGTGTGTGTGTGTGTGTGTGTGTGTGTGTGTGTGTGTGTGTGTGTGTGTGTGTGTGTGTGTGTGTGTGTGTGTGTGTGTGTGTGTCCCATGCCCCCAAAGGCCTCATCAAATCATTTGCTGGAGGTAAAGTATTCGATCCATGCGCTGCTAAATTGCTCCAAGCTCCGGTCTGAGGCGACGTCTGCAGTATGGGTCCAGCGCCGCTGAGACGCGCCTTTCATTGAGGATTTAGCAGTGGCTTACGTAACACTCGGTGCCAATGAAAGCATTTAGCCTAGAATACTCCATATTTTTTTATTAATGATGCTGTTGATAAATTCCGTTTTTAGCCTGGTTGTTCATGTGTGCTGTAACGTAGGCCAGTGAGGGTCACCACCAGTCATGGAGGCCAGAATGTCGCTTGGTTATTTGCAGTGCTTGCGGTCACTAACATTAAGTAGGACAGCATTTATAGACGTGTACGGTAGATCCACATTCGTAGACTAAAGGATTGAAAACAAAATCTTTACAGAAAATTGGTACGATTACATTTTTGGGCTGAAATAGGTATAATTACTTAGTGCAGGCCTAAGGAATAGTAGGTGCAAATATTGTAATACATGATGGCAAGTTATTCCCAAATGTTGCGCAAAAAGTGTACATCGTCGACAGCAGACAATAGGTTGTGCAATATTCATGTGAACCACCCGATGGCGACATAAACCGTGTTTTCCCATAGGGGAAGTAGAAAAGATGAATTAATTTCAGAATTTTCTATTTTCTAAACTGTACAGAACTTCACAATTGTGTAAATCGAAATGATTTTTATTACAATTAAATTCATTAAGAAACATTCTGCATGCACACCATTCCCTGCAGGCGGTTGATAAATCAAATAATTAATGGAAGCAGCAGCATCTTGTCAACAGGCTGATTAGTATGGTCTAATCCGGGAACAAAAGGTCACATAACAAAATTAATTCCATCAATAAAATGACTTTCAAAGTGTATGAAAATAGTAAAGGGGATTCGATATGCTGATTTATTTCCATTGCCGACTTGAGTCAGTTAAATTAAATTCTACATTCAGAAATGGCACTGCGGATTTCAAGAGAAGAAAAGAAACATAAAATATGTATTAAGATATTACGCATGAAACGACAAAATGGTCAAGTAAAAAGGGCCAGTTAAATTATAGCTTTAAGTTCAAACAACATAGAAAAAACATTGACAAACTAAATAAAAATAATACTATTGGTTGAAACAAACTACACAAAGAACACATCAGGATTTAAAGCCATTACTTGGGATACATTATACAACATGTATAACATTCCCAAGTCCAACTCCAGTCATCAATAAACTCTGTTTACAATGGTCTTACGAAGCCTGCAATCCCTCAACCTTTCAAGTGCCAGCCAGGAACTAGACTTTACATGGCAGATTTATACTTTCATTGCATCAACTTAAATTAATCAGGCAAGGCTCCTAACAGGTTTGTCAAAATGCTTCTATACATGTTTCATATGTACACCTGTATGTCCTCACTCCGCAGCACTCTTATTGCCCCGCGTGGAGGAGATGCCCCCTCACACCGCAGAACCCCCTCCTCACTGTCCCCAACCTTTAAACTATTTACAATAGATCCGTAATTACAAATTACATACAAGATAAAGTCGGTTTGGCACTTCATTTAAATGTACATTATCGGTGTTTAAACATCCAACCTCAGAGCATATGACGTCCACTTTTTCTTACAAGGGCTGGTGTCGAGAGCTATAAGAGCAAAAACAATAAATTAAAAAGAAAACTTTAATATTTGGTATGATATTGGAAAAATAGAGGGGCCGGGGGGATACAGGACCTAACCAGAGGAAATAGAGTGCATTTTGTATCTATTGATTGATTTTCCTGAGAGCTCGCAGTTAATTTAAGAAACTATATACAGCGGACATCTTGGGCCTTCATACAGATGTTTTAATCATCCCTAAAGCGTGACTGAAAGATGAATGACTCTCTGAAATATCTTAAGTTCAGTTCATTGGGTTATGTATTTTGAGGCGAGTTGAGAGACAAACAAGTAAACCAACCACGGTCACCGGGCAACAACAGCTCCTGAATATTTCCAGTCTGAAAACAGTGCCTCACGTCTCGACGTCCGTCCACCACCGGGGGTCCACTAGTCCTGAGAGGGGGGGACAGGGAGAGGGCGCTCTTCTCTCTTTCCTGGTTCTTGAAACACTCCAATCCCAGTGAAGGTCTTCTGAGGCTTGTGTCTCCAGGGAAAGGATTACAAATGAAGGGCGACAGGGGAGAGGAGCCAGGCCTAGACCTCGTTGATGGTGCGCTCGGCGGGCCTGAAGTCCGTGGACTTGGCCGAGGAGAGGTAGAAGGACTGCGTCTTGCGGTTGAGACGGGCGCGCTTGGTGGCCACCGAAAGGCTGCGCCGGCTGGAGGAGATGATCTCCGTGATGAACTTCTTGCAGTCCACGCACACCTCCATGGTGGCCCAGTCCTCCGTAAGCTCCCTGGGGAGCTCCGGCTCCTCCAGCGACCGCCCCTCCCTGCTGCTCTGCTTGGACAGCCTGGAGGGGAACAGGGGGTCAATCGCCTTCAACTGGGGGAACACCACTGAGGGCCACCACGCAAGCGGCAGAGTCGCAGCGGACATCTGTTTGCATTTTATGTACTCCTCAATGTTTTCTATATTTATCATATCACCTCGCTGAGTCATGTCATATTTAATAGAAACATGCCTTTGCTCATTTCCAAATGATTTGGAGTGATCACTAAATCAACAATTGGATGAACTGATCCTACAGTGAATATCTAGAGGGAGTCTACTTCAGCGCACCTGCCATAATCGTCTAAAAAATATAGAATCATAGTAAACGTTAACACACTAAAGATAGCATCCGTCTTATATGGGCATCATATATTGCCAGTTGCATTCTCCTAAATGTACAAACTCTCAGGGACATACTTGGACACGGTCCTGTGGAGACTGTGGCGGTTGTGTCCGGACCCAAAGGCCGTTCTGTCTGACTGGGAGGAGGAGGAGGGTGCGGCTCCACTGGCGTCCTCCTTGGACATGGCACTAGGACCCAGCGAGTAGATGGGGAGGGTGCAGTAGGGCTTGGACGGCAAACGCATCTAGAAGAGGAGAGCGTAACAGTGATGAGGTCCAACAGCCCTGACGTTAGTGCTACACAGGGTGTTGGTGAGACACCTACCTTTCTACAGCACTGGGAGCACACCGGCCTGAACAGAGTCAAAATGGAGGCATTATTAATGATGTTAATGAACTTCTGGGGAAAAAAATTGTGATAATTTTTAAAGAAAGTTAGTTTTGCAAAAAAAAAAAATTACCGTTTGCAAAATTGGCAGTTGTAGGACCAGGTGAACAAGGAGAACCTCTTGGTCCGACACGAGAAGCAAAGCTGATGCAGAAAAATGAAAATCCTTTTCAACCAACCATTTCATTCCAGGACTGCAGACACACGCTATGTTTGAAGTGTGATGGTCTCCCTATTTAAAACGTGGGCCGGTACCTTTCCCTTCTTCAGCGCTGTGTAGATCTCCTTGTACTGCTGGAACTTCTCCAGCTCAGCCTTGACCAGCACCTGTCTGATGTGCATCACCTCCTCCACGGTGAGGGCCAGACACTCCACCGGGAAGCCAAACTCCTCCTGGGGGGGGGGGGGGGAGAGAGGTCTCTTAAAATGGGAGAGGTCTCCTTCAAAAGAGCACCCACATGCACCGAGCAGGCCTGGCGCCGTGGCCATGGAGATGACATCACCAACACCACGGGGATGCAGCTGAATGGCGGAGGAGGGGGGGGGGGGGAAACTCTTGACGAGTAACACAAAATTAAGTTACTCGTGTTGAGTCACCAAAATAAAAACCCCTTCGTACGCACACAACCACATTCCAAAGCGGAGAGAGAGCCCAGGAAACCGAATGGGTGGAGGATGAAGAACAGCAGCATGGATTGGCATGTGACCATTAGACTAAATTAAGGTCTCAGGGAGACTTTAGGGCTCGTAGCCAGCTGTGAGTGGACATCATGGTGCTTATGTGATCTGAAGTCTGCTAGGTCCAGATATACAATGTAATAAACGCTCCGACCTGACTGAAAGGTTCTTTTAAAAGGCCATTTAATAGGCTGGTTCATGGACCTAACCGACAACAATAAGGCCCAATCCCATTTCTACCCCTTACGCCTTCCCCTTACCCCTTCAAAACAAGGGGGAGGGGTAAGGGGAAGGGGTAGAAATGGGATTGGGCCCAAGTCTGTTTGCCAAGTTCCAATTAGCCTTTCCTTATCAATGGTAGTTCCATTGATACGACCTCATCCATTGTAGTCCCACCATTAAAAACAAGCTCCTACTCCCTCAAAACAAAAGTGACTTAATTCAGTCAAGTGGCACATCGGGTGGTCCGAACCAGCCATGTCCGTCAGCTGGTTTTAATGCTAGACACATGGAGAAAATGCGGGGCCGGGGATTGAGATGCGAGGAATAAATGTAGATATGACTTAAAGCCTCGGTGACGTACCCCACCCTGCGCACCACCGGTCACAGCCACCTGCCAGGCGGAGAAATGAGTCATTAAAGATCCCATATCATGCTTCTTTAGGGTTAATAAATAAGTCGACAAATTCACACCCCAGAGAAGTTGTAAACATTGCTGGTAGCCAGGGAGGCGCGACTTCTGCACTACAGCAACGCCCACTGCACAGTCTGACGCCACACTCTGTTACGGAAATAAAGTTTGAGCACAAACAAGCTGTTCCACACATTTATTGAGGGGTGTTCTCTGTGGGTGCGAATACTCCTTCTGGCTCTGACTTAGATTTCTCTAGCTTAGCAGACACAAAAAATGTATACACGAGTCATGTAACAGTCTAAAGCACAGGGGAAAGCATGATATCACCCCTTTAAAACAAACCATCCTTCTAAACAGACGTCTGTGTGCTTTCTGTTCTACTGAATCTAAACCGAGTAGAAACATTGCAATAGACAGCACGATTGACAGCTTACTTCTATAAGTTCTCAATTGTAAGGTATTCTGTTTAAACATGGATGATCACCACCTGGGGCCTTTTTCACAAAGCTTTTTATCTTACCACTAGTTAAGATAAACTAGTGGTTAGTGCTCCTAACTCACGCTTAAAGTTTTCGCGCAGGAGGATTTTTTCATAGTAGGCCTACGGTGATTGGTTGTTGAGTGCCGGCGGTCTCATTGAAACTCACCCGCACCTTCACACAATCGAGCCCACTAAATCAACGAAAAATAAGGAAATAGCCTAGGCTACAAATGGTACAAAATAGTTATGGACAGTGCAGTTAGCAGAAAACACGCATGATGAAAAGTTAGTGCAGACCACGATAATGACGTTGTATGCACATTAAAGAGAGAGAGAAAGCGAACTATAAAAATACGTAAATTGCATTATATCAAGGAGGTTATTCAATGCACCCTGCAAACTATTATCCAATGAGCATATTTCCATCACTTAAACACTTAAATGATCAGCCCATACCACCGTTCAAGTCCTATGATGATGAATGAAAGCGAAGACAAAGACGTGGAACGCAAGCGAAAGCCCAACTCGTCCATGAACCAATTGCTACTGTACTGATTATAAACTTAATACATGAAATAATCGTGCAATAAATTGTTAGATAGTAATCATAAGTAAGAATAGTTATATCATTTTTTACTAGAAACCATTTATTCCTATTATTTGAAATAAATAAGGATTAAAGTGATGTATTACTATTAATACATGAGACATGTTTAAGTGAAATTAAATGTATTATTATTATTTATATATTAAATAATTAAAAGGTACATTTGTACCGGTACCCCCGTGCAATATTCCTCAATCGTTGGCATTGCAATGTTGCATTTTCCCTGTTGCTAAATATAATAATAAGTGTTATATACTATTTCAACCACAAGTTTGATACACTCACGATTTAGCCTATATCTAATAATAATAATTATTATTATTATTATTTTATTATGTATAGCGCTTTTCAATGACCCTTACAGTGACGGAGACATAAATAAAGACGAAAAGGGTGATGACAATCAGGGGGGACAAACGGAAGACAGCACAACAGAGAATAAGGTGGAAGCAAGGTGGAGTGTGAAATAGATAGAACTGGTACAGACAAAATCTCTTTATCAATGCGCAGCCCTCCATTGATTCCAAAGCATTTTGTCTCGCTGCAGCCGTTTTCAGATTCTTTGTGTATAGGTCTTACTGAGTTAGGAGTCCTCTCGAGGACTTTTAAGCTCACCCAGACTTAGGTGCTACTTTTAGGCCTAAAATACCTAATTTTTTAGGAGTAACTCCTAAATTCGCCAAAACTTTGTGAATAAGGCCCCTGTTGTCTCCTCATACTGAATGATACGTTGACATCTCAGGGAGTACAGCGAATCCAAGCCGGTACACATCCATGATGTGAACGCAAATGGGGAAGTACTTTGTTCAGCCAATAGGGTCGTACATGTCCCGTGACATGACGTCCAGACCGGTCGCGTCATCTCATGACCGCCGCAAGACAATGACAGCCCAGATGATGGGTTTTTAGAGAGCGTGTAAAAGACTGATAGACAGGCCAGGAGTTGCCTAGGTTACCTTGGCACTGGGATCCGCCTTAAGCTGTGGGAACACATTTAAGAAAGAAAAGAAAAGTATTTATTCAATTCAAAGCAGTCTGGTAAAAGTATTTGTGAATGTAATGTCCCCCTGAAATACAATAAAGGACTAGATAAAGTGTGTGTATCAAGACAGCCCTATGCTGGTCTGTGGACAGGGAGAAGGACTCCTCTCTGCACTGAGGTCCTGTGCGTTCAATTACTGCCTCAACACCCGGCCACAAATCACATGACCAGCAAGCACACACACATTACATGACCGCTGATAATTCACCCGACACACAAACCCTCACCACACACACCCCCGACACACACAACAGCAGCCTATAGTAATTTCAGACATCAAAATATAAGTATATCAATGCATCATCCGATGACAAATATATTCTTGCCAATATTGAAGATTAGTGTGAAATAGCCTGTCAAGTATACAAAGCTAAATCACAATACCAATAGCTATGCAAACGTATTCAAAAAGAAGGCTCCACTAATGTTACCGGCCTCATATAGTAGACATGCAGCTGCACTGGTCTAATACTACTGTAAGACCCACTGGACATAGGTCACTACTGAATGACTTCATGAGCGTCTGCCAGGGTGTTCTCACCAAGGACTTGGAGCTCTGTCTGCAGAGCGGCAGGAAGGGCCCCGCGGCGGTGGGGGACGGCTTCTCCATGGAGTGGCGGCGGGGAGAGGACTGCTGTTGGCCGGGCGTATTGATGGACGATATAGGCAGGAAGTTTGGTGGCACTGTAGAAATAAGTTCAAATTAAATGACAAAGGTGATTTAATTAACTTGTTTTCATAAACTGTGGGGACTGCCTAAGGAAAAGGTGGACGAAAAGTGTTTTCTTTGAGAGCCAATCATTACTAGATTCTTCACTCAGGTAAACGTCTGGGTTTCTTAGATGGTAAATGTACTGCATTAAATAGCACTTTTCTAACCAGTGGCCTCTCAAAGCGGTTTACAACACTGCCTCACATTCACCCAATCATGCATACATTCACACACTGACGGCGGTGTCAGCCACGCAGGGCAACATCCAGCTGGTCAGGAGCAGTTAGGGTGAGGCGTCTTGCTCAGGGACACCTAGACGCTCTAGGAGGAGCCGGGGATCGAACCAGCAACCCTCCGGTTACCAGCCAACCAGCCTACCTCCTGAGTCACATGCTCTTTTACATTCTTTCTTTCTTACCCTTCTTACTCCCAGGGTGAGACTCGGAAGCCATAGAAGTGGGCCGTCTAGAGCTGCTTTGCGTGGCGTCCTCCTGTCCAGCAAAACATCACAAAATAAGATAAAAATGGCATCTTTGAAAAAAAACAACCACTGTCCAAACATTAGGTGAAAGGCAAAGACTCACGTCGGACTCTGAGCTGTCCAGCTCGGCCAGCGTGGGCGCGTGGAGCAGCCGCTTCCTCTGGCTCTGCGCCGCGGCCCCGCCCCCATCAGACCCCGCCAGCCCATTGGCTAGTGAGTGTGTGCTGCCCGCCAACTTCCTGGGGGCGTCAGGTGTATCTGAAAAGTAGTGGATGCAACAGTCACTTACCAGGAAGAGTGAGGCTGGATGTAAGACCGCGGGAGGCCCTGGGCAGTGTTGCCAGATTGGGCTAGATTTCCTGCCCAATCTGGCAACACTGCCAGATGGCTACTTTATTTTTGTACTGTGTGGTCCTCCCCTGCACCACACCCTTTAGGGGCACAATAATGAATGCCAAGCCTGACGGAGCTACGTTCTGTACACCAGCAGGCAGCCACACAGTGGAGCACTGCACTCACATGGGGTTCAACAGACCTGCTACAGCTACGCTCAAATCCCCGGGAAATAAAATAGGTGTTTTTTTTTCCATAGGGTTCACCTCTTTGGTTTCTTGTGGTCCTGAAAACCATATGGAGACTATCAGGGGGTTTAAACAGACATTCAGCCCAAAAATGGCTTGCATGTTAGCCCCTGACTAGCATCAATGTCCAGCCTCACATAACTAAATTCATCCACAAAACGGCTTTAGAGTCGCCGTTCAGGAGGTCGACCGGGGGTTACCTGAGCCGCGGCACAGGTCTTGCGGCGTGCTGATGCTCTTCCCAGCCCCTGTGGAGGATAGAGAGTCAGGGTTAAGTGGAAGATGGGCCCGGCCAGCAGCCGTGTCTTTACAATGCAGTGTTGACAGAACACCTCGATACGTCTACAATACGGGGGAGTGGTCAGGGAGTCAGTGGGAGTGGTCAGGGAGGCAGTGGGAGTGGTCAGAGGGGGGCAGTGGGAGTGGTCAGAGGGGGGGCAGTGGGATTGGTCAGAGGGGGGAGGCGGTGGTCAGTGGGAGTAGTCAGGGGAAGGGGGAGTGGTCAGCGCAGTGGTTCCCATGCAATGCTCAGCTTGGCCTCCACAGCGTGTTGTTGAATCATTACACAAGGCCGGCCTTATGTAAGCGGTCATATGTCCCATTCACCGCAGATTAAGCCGGGCACTGACTGCAGTGGGATGAGTAATCCTATCCTACTGCCTCTCCTCACCTACAGCGCTGAGCTCTGCCCACAACTTAGGGGAGTAACGCATTTTTGCTTAGAAAACTAAACGAAAGAAATAAGTTTTCCCCTAGAATCTATCCATCTATAGATTCAAGGGACGGTATGAGTTTTATACATAAACATAAATATAAAGTGTTGAAAATGCAGCCACACACACACACACACACACACACACACACACACACACACACACACACACACACACACACACACACACACACACACACACACACACACACACACACACACACACGTTACCTGATGAGTCAAAACTGCAAGACACACAAAGCGGTCTCGCAACTGAAAGTGTTGAAAGCCGGCGTTGAGGAAACAAAGCAAATAAATAGAAATCTGATCAAATTCCAGACTCTTCAGTTGCATATTGTAGACCTGTACATAGGACATGCATTTCTTTAAAACCTGTAATGCATAAAAACCTTACGCAATACAGAGTCTATATTAAGCCCCTAGTTCCAACTTACAAAGAGCTACTCTGTGTGCCACGTACTGATTGGCCAGTAATCTATTTACTGTGACCCTATTAAGCAGTTGCCTTTTTAAATGTACATAATTGGGAACATTCGCTAATCCAGACCAGCACATTCTGTAAAGATTATTCTGATTCTAGATGCCGTTTGCGGCGAGGCACGTGTAAAGATGTTAGAAACCAGCCATACAAATCCCTTCCATTGTAACGGGCCAATGCAACACTGAAATACCTTCCTTTAACCTCATAACTCCTTGTGGTATAACAGTTTCAGATACAGGTTGTCAACACAATACGGTACAGATCCCTCTTGCAAAGTCAGAGCCAAGGCCCAAACCAGTCCAAATGTGCCAATGGACAAAGGTTACAACATATTGTGTGAGAGCAGCGGCCTTCCCGTGACATATTGGTTCCACTTTCCAGCCCTCATAGGCTGATGAAGAAACTGACCGTGTAGTTCAGTGGAAGCATTGGTTATGGACTGCAGGGGAGGCTGGCATGGCCATGCCAGGGGCGAACACAACCA
The DNA here is from genome assembly GCF_902167405.1 of Gadus morhua. NCBI lineage: Eukaryota > Metazoa > Chordata > Actinopteri > Gadiformes > Gadidae > Gadus > Gadus morhua. Next base: position 23,141,538 of record NC_044069.1, read on the forward strand.
CAGGGGGAGATGGGCAGTGGAGTGAGACTCGTGCATGTTGTGGAATAAACCCCGAGTGTGTGTGCGCTTCTTTGTGTTGTGTGTGTGTCTCACCCAGGCGGTGTCGGCGGACCATGTCCGGAGACACCGGCCTCAGCTTCCTCTCCGCCTTGATGCCCGCCAGCAGGCGCTCGTGCAGGCTGCTCGGTTGAGGGGGGTGGGGCTTCAGTTTGCGGGCAGCGGCCTGTTGCCGCGACAACACGAAACACGCAGACAGTTCAACAATACTGTCAATTATGTACATGCACTGCTTTCCCTCAGGTTCAACTAGGGTCAACTTAACTAAACCAAACCCTCTGCCCATCCCTTAACCATTTAACAATCTGACATCTAAAACTACAATCATGACGTGACTGTATATATACACGTGTACATTTATGCTTGATCACTGGGCCACTTCTTTGTTAACATTCGCATTTATACACTTTAATATACTGTTAAGTTATGGTACTCAGCCACAATATAAATTACATTTAACACTTTATATACAAATCTGTTTCGTTTGCCCTGTTGGTTCCGTTTGTCTTTACTTTAGCATTTACTTTAGCGTCTTTCCATTCAGTACTTGTATTTTTATTGTATTGTATCCTGTGTTTTCCACTGCTGCTGGGCTGTTGCAAGAAAGGGATTGCCCCTCTGGGGATTAATAAAATTTTTATCTTTAAAGTTGTTATCAATCATGACTACATGGAACCATGGTTAACTCAGACCCTTCAGAGGGACACTGGGAATAACCATCAACGAGAGGCTGGCCCCCAGGGCCCCTCCAGCATGAGACTGACTCACTTACAGTGAACACAGTAATTACTAGAGCCCTTCACATGCCCACTTACAGTAGCACTAAGAAGACCACTGGCTGAGTGACAGCTCGTACATTAGAGACGCTCATGGTCCTTTATCGCTGCACAGTGCACATCACTGAAAGTTAATGAAATGCTTTCCTTTGCCATTTTTCTCTAAGAAAAGGATATGCATTGCACTATTGGTAGAAATCTGCATACAAGAATAAAACTTAATTATATCAATCAAAATTGAATATATATATATAATATAAGTAACTAACATTAAACAACGTAGTTTCTGAACCAAAAAATATTTTGCTCACTACAGTCCACAATTCTTAAAGTCATTATCTTCGGACAGGTGCTTAAACCATGACCTGCTTGCTTATATTAACATTTCTCCCTTCTTTACCGAGACACTTGCCTGCGGTCATCAGTAAGCTGACCGCTGTAATGAACCACCTTTATGGTTATCACGTCTCTTGACAAGCAACACTTTATTATGGATGAATAAGACTTCAAATTCCAAACCTAAACAACTCCTTACACTTTGGTTGCTGCGATGCAGAATATTCGCAATATTCTTCCAGTCAACTGAAATAATGCACGTCCCAACATGTCACACTCTTGTTTAAAATAGGATTTAGTTATAAAAAAGTGATGTTATAATCCAATGTTCTTTCAAACCATCTTTGATCTTGGATGGAAATAAAACTGTTTAATACGCCATATTTTTATTTTTGGATAAACCTCACATTAACCATCAGGGAGATCCCAGATGGTCCCTATCTCACTCATTTCATTTTCAACATAAATGATGCGATTCATCAGTTATAATGATTACCATCTGAGGCCACTTTATCAATTATGATTAGGAAATTCTGCTTCAGCTACAATCTCTTGGGAGCACAAATAGATAGCACAAAGCCATCCGTTAAGGGTCGGATGGAGGAGGTGTTGGACTCACAGGGTTGAGAGGAGGTCTGGAGCGAATGAAGTCCAGGATGACATCATGGGCGCTCTTCTTTAACCTCGGAGGGATGTCTCCATTCACCTGATGTCACAAGACATGCGTTAATACCTTGACGTCACTGAGAAAGTAATTTAACACATTAACCCACGTTGACTCAGTACATAGTCAAAAATAATGTTGAGGGCATACGACACAATATAACATGCCAATACCTCCCTCACTGAGCCAAGTGAAGGTAGTCCTGAGAAACCTTAAATGAGTCATGAGAAACTTGATTGTTATACGCACCTCCCAATATTTCACATTTAGATGAGCTCGTCTTGGTCTCAACGACCAACAAATGATAACAAATAGTGGGGGAGAGCCACTATTGGGGAAAAGTCACAATAATTTTTGGGGTGATGCTGCTTGCATTGGTAGGATAACCAACGGCCTACATTGATGAACTGTACAATAATGGTACGAATAAAATCGTAGTGCATTTGATACATTACTGCCCTGGGGTTACACCTACAAATTAAAGGGGTGATATCATACTTTTTCGACCATTATTAGTATCGAGAACACCCCTCAATAAAGAAGTCCTGCTTCCCGGCTACCCGTAACGTTTATAACTTCTCGGTGGGGGTGCATTAGCAGACACATGTGCAAAGCGTTTGACCAATCACAACAGAGTGGGCGTGCTGAACAATCACAGCGACTGCTGAAGGGGAGTTGTAGCAAGGGGGGCTGGTCGTTGGGGGCCTTACCAAGACTTTGCGCAGCGTGTAGCGCTTGGAGCGGATGTCGTCCATGAGCATCTCGTAGGGCGTCAGCTGGAACTCGATGGGCAGCGGGTTGTACTGCCGCTCCTGAACCTTCTTCAGCTTCACGCCGTTCCGCAGGTCCCGCATCACCTGCACCCAGAAGCGGGCCTGGGAGCCAATAGGAGACGGGAACCCACCGGTCTTCATCATCATCATCTTCAAGCATACATCATTACAGTTGACCTGTTAGCATCTCAGTATGTGGCGCTGTGTGTAGATGTAGGAAGTAGGATGTTGCATTTGTTACCCAATCAGCATTCTGCAAGTCGTCGAGCTCTTTAACAGGCTCCTCCCATCTTTCGCCCCCCATCTTGCGAAGGTTCTGACCGAACCAGGCAGCAGGTGAGAAGAAAAACAAAAGAACTGTCAATGTTAATGGCATGGTTCTAACGGCGAACACGTTTCGCCATCATTATCGTCACAGCTTGGGGGAGATCCAAGGAACCAACGGTGTGGAACCTAGACGTCCATACTCGTCTGGTCGATGCCTTTATTAAAATCAATGCCCTCAGCCTCACAAAGCATCTGTCCGTCATCTGCTGTGTCCTGCCAGAGCTGCCCCCAACATCACACCTTTAAGGTTCGAGTCCACTAATGAGAAAATGACTTGCTAGAATTAGCACTTCAGCACATGAGCACACGTGAACACAATGAAAGTTGTCAGATTGAATTTGTATGAAAATGCGAGCAACTATCATTATCGTAATCATACCCATTATCAAGGCATCGTCAACCTTTAATAAGAGGAGTCTCTGTACGTGGGTCCTTTGATCTCTCGACTCATCCGATTGACCCCATACGGCGGGTGTGTTGCTGGGGGCTCAAGGAAGTGCAGTGTCCAGTGAAGGATCAACAGGGAAACCTCTTTACAAGGGCCTCGCTGTTCAGCCTGCTGGCTACAGACTGCTCAGTACAGTACACCTAACAGAGGAAGACCGGGAGATCCCAGCTGTTCTAAAGTCATGTACGGTTGCCCTTTGTTGTTTTAAACTCAAACAGTCAAGCATCAGTGATATATCTTTAGGAATGAACACTTCCGTTCCCAGAAATAGCCTGGTCCCAAATAACTAAATGGACCGACCACAAATAGATCACTTTCCCAATGATAAATTACAAAAAACTAGCCAAGCAATTGCCCTGTTGCGAACAGGCACTGCACCAGTTATTAGAACAATGCACCAGGTTGGGGCTCACCTCCTTAGCATTCTTGATCTTCTCCAGGAAGGTACCTAGCTCCCGGGTCTCAGCGTAGAGGGCCCGACAGACGGCCTGGTAGTGGTCCGGGGCGTCTGACGGGCTGGGCAGGTGGGACGAACACAGCTGTGGAGGGGGAAACATTTGAAATAGACCATTTAGCCTCAAAGCAGACTGTATCCAATGTGAGTTGGATAGAGCTTAGATGCAGCTGGTAACGAGGAGGAAGGCGTTCGGAGCGGGACGATGGCTACAAGGAGACGGTGGACATTGGTGTTCACCAATTAACCTTTGCCTTTGAAGACACGACCTGATCACTACACCATGAAATCCTATAGGATTAGGAGTCCGATTATTAAAGCACAAATTCCCAAAATACCTTTATTTGGGAAACTAAAATAAAATATATTTTCAGATACCAGTTTGATATCAACCACAAGTGTAGCCCCATGAAGATGGGGCGTTCATTAGGAGGTAGGCATACTAGTGTGTAGTGAGAGTGGCTCCTGGGAAGATATTTATACAGACAGACAAATGTTGACTCGGAGTATACAGGTGCTGGTCAAATTATTAGAATATCATGAAAAAGTTGATTTATTTCAGTAATTATATTCAGAACGTGAAACTTACATAATATATATTTTCATTACACACAGAGTGATATATTTGAAATGTTTATTTCTTTTAATTTGGATGATTAGTACTGACAATTACTGAAAATCCCAAATTCAGTATCTCAGAAAATTAGAATATTAGTTACGACTAGTACAAAAAATGATTTTTTAGAAATGTGGGCCAACTGAAAAGTATGAACATGGAAAGTTTCAGCATGTATGGCAATCAATACTTAGTTGCAGCTCCTTTTGCCTGAATTGCTGCAGCAATACGGCGTGGCATGGAGTCGACCAGTCTGTTGCACTCCTCAGGTGTTATGAGAGCCCAGGTTGCTTTAATAGTGGCCTTCAGCTCTTCAGCATTGTTGGGTCTGGCATCTCGCATCTTCCGCTTCACAATACCCCATAGGTTTTCTATGGGGTTAAGGTCAGGTGAGTTTGCAGGCCAATCAAGAAGAGGGATACCATGGTCCTTAAACCAGGTACTGGTAGATTTGGCACTGTGTGCAGGTGCCAAGTCATGTTGGAAAATGAAATCGTCACCTCCATAAAGTTGGTCCGCGGCAGGCAGCATAAAGTGTTCTAAAACTTCCTGGTAGACTGCTGCATTGACCCTGGACCTCAGGAAACACAGTGGACCAACAGCAGCAGATGACATGGCACCCCAGACCATTACTGACTGTGGAAATTTTACACTGGACTTCAGGCAACGTGGATTCTGTGCCTCTCCTGTCTTCCTCCAGACTCTGGGACCTTGATTTCCAAAGGAGATACAAAATTTACTTTCATCTGAAAACATAACTTTGGACCACTCAGCAGCAGTCCAGTCCTTTTTGTCTTGAGCCCAGGCGAGACGCTTTTGACGTTGTCTCTAATTCAAGAGTGGCTTTACACGAGGAATGCGACAGCTGAAGCCCATATCTTGCATACGTCGGTGTGTGGTGCTTCTTGAAGCACTGACTCCAGCTACAGTCCACTCTTTGTGGATCTCCCCCACATTTTTGAATCGGTTTTGTGTGACAATCCTCTCCAGGGCGCGTTTATCCCTCTTGCTTGTACACTCTTTTCTACCACATCTTTTTCTTCCCTTCGCCTCTCTATTAATGTGCTTGGACACGGAGCTCTGGGAACATCCAACCTCTTTGGCAATGACCTTTTGTGTCTTGCCCTCCTTCTTTAAAGTATCAATGGTCATCTTTTGGACAGTTGTCAAGTCAGCAGTCTTCCCCATGATTGTGTGTCATACAGAATCAAAACGAGAGACCATTTAAAGGCTTTTCCAGGTGTTTTGAGTTAGTTAGCTAATTAGAGTGTGGCACCAGGTGTCTTCAATATCTGACCTTTTCACCATATTCTAATTTTCTGAGATGTTGAATTTAGGGTTTTCATTGGTTGTCAGCTATAATCATCTTCTTTTTGGCAAAAAACACTTATAATGTATCAGTCTGTTTGGAATGAATGTATACATTCTACAGGTTTGACTTTCTAAATGGAATTAATGAAATAAATCAACTTTTTCATGATATTCTAATAATATGACCAGCACCTGTATATACTCGGTACATATCAAACCTGACTGGTAGACAAACATTTTATACATTTATATGAAAAAGTTTTATCCGTCAAATCCTTTTGTCAGCTTTCTAAGAAATAAAAAAACACAAATACAAATACCTCGTTACGCATGCTTAATCATTTAACTACTTTGTCGAAAATGTTCAGATGTGCATGGAATGATATTTAAAACCACTTGTATTTTGAATCTTCCGAACCTGATCAACCAGGCCACGCAAATCTAACCACAGAAAAAGTACATCTATTTAAAGCTCCCCCCACATGGCACTAATGTTTCCAGAACAATAACCATAAAGGCAGCCAGTATCGTGATGTTATTGCGGAGAACAAAAGGGAGAAACTATGCGGGCCAATGGCATTCTCTCCTCTACTGGGCTTGGCTTCACTAGAGGAATGTCAAACGCGGCTGAGGCGTTTTCTTCCTTGTCCCACACTTCTGAGAAGACAAAAGACACTCGACCGGTGAAAGAATGAACGTTCCCCATTTTTCAAATAGCATAAATTTTAAATTAAATAATATAATTTATTTAAATTCCTTACTGTTTTAAAAACCCCAATGGAAAGGAACCTTATTTCGAAAGTAAAATGCAACACATTACATTTAGACCATATAAATATTTATTCCTTAGTTGAAATAGGCCCAAGTCGTACTTGTCAATTGAAACTACTTCTTTGTTGAGAGTTTGTTTTGTGAGAGGAAGTGAGGTGAAGCCAAGTGGAGAGTGACAGCGGCGTTATGAGGGCTGACGGGCCGCACCCTTCCCTCCGGCACACCGAGTCGCTTCCCAACCCATTAGGATCAGAACACCGCCCCAAAGCTTTCCCGCCCTCATGGGATGAAGGCTGTAGGACCATGTTCGGAATTCACCAGCTCGCCTCAACGACCTCTCTGTACACCTACGGGCTGGGGAGCACAGACGGAACCAGACAGAAGTCATCGTACCTGTTGTGACATCGCTTCATCTCGACTACACACACACACACACACACTTTATTTTAATGAACTACTGATCACCTAGCCGGAAGAAATATATCAAATAAATCTTACCATGGGCAAACATGTCTGGGAATGAAATCATTTGATACAACCACAGGCAGACAGGACGGGGGCACTCACATGAGACACCAGTAGCGGTCAATGGGGTACCAGAGGTTAACTGACCAGGAGGGGTCAATGGGGTACGAGAGGTTAACTGACCGGCCCTGTTATACCATCATGTACATCGTAAACACGAACAGGGATTAGATGTAATGCTGGGAATAGTTTCAGCGCCAAACCACTTTGCCTTTATGCAGAGTCTGTAACATGTATTGCAACGCACAGAGAGTTAATAATAAGATCTGGGTCTTAGGTAGCCAACTTGTCGGCCAGCATGTTTACGCCTCTAGAATTACCAGTCAGCCATTTCAGAAGATATGCAAGTGATTAAGACCGGAGGCCACGACTGAGGAAAGGTGGAAAACTACTCCTGACTGGTAAGGTCCATAACTCTGGGTAACTCTAGGTGAGAAAGTGAGTGACGGAGAGGCTTGTAGTCAAGGATAGCAGCTGGGTCTCTCCGCATGTCATAATGAAACTTTTTGAGACGATAGGATCACACACAAGTTGCAACCAAGTACTTATTACCATTTAGCCACTCGGCAGAGACTTTTATCCAAAGCAAATAATAGCGTTACACTGCTTAATATATTATAAACTGAACCTGCTTTAAATACATTGTTTTAACCTGTGCCAGAAATATGAAGAAGTTTGAACAGTTTGAAGCCTAACCTCACCCTGCCTCACCAGTGTGTCTCGCCACACTGGTTGGGAACCACTGCCCTAGAATATCTAGCCACTGAAAATCAATGAAACAAGTTCAAACAAGTGCCCTCTATACAGAGAGTGAGACTCAACGGGCCAAACCGCCGTCCCCAAGACGAGCAATCTCCATATGACAGCTTGTTGCCTCGGGTTCTGCTCACCCTTCGCCCACACGCCCCTCGGCCCCCCGCTCACCGCGATGATGTCTCTGTAGCCGCGGACGCTACCGACACCGTGCGCTGCCAGGCCTTCATCCGCCTCGCTCTCCTCCTCCTCCTCCGTGGCCTCGTAGCCTTCATCGGGGCAGAGGTCACTGTCCCCGGCGTCCGTGACCTTGGTCATGAGGTCGATGAGCTGCTCCAGTGGAGCGCTGAGCTCCCGCTCCTCGCTGTCCTTCAGGCCGTAGTCCAGGGCCTTATAGATCATGAGTCCCAGCGACTCGATCACCTGCACACACAGACAGACAGACTTAGGTCCTTGTTGGCAGAAACATAAGATTAGGTTGAGTATGTCCACATGCATGGCTTGTCTAAAGTATGAGACACTGAATGTAGTAATATTAAACTGTTCACTTAACTTCATAGTTACTCAATTAACATCTGTAACGTGTGAATAGTAGTGCCTGTAGCATTCTACCACAAAAGATGTTTGTTTAGATGACATGGTACATATATATGTTTTCATCATTGCTTCCTCAGTGAAGGAAGCACTGCCTGGGACAAGCCCTGGGCCTCTGCACCCGTCACCCAACGGTCTGGAGCCCCGTTACAACTTGAGTTCTCAGGCCGAAGTCATTCCCAAGATGGGACAAAACTCTTTTTACCAACGGCCACACAACATTGCCATCCAACTTACGCCATCCACCAACAAGTGGGCCCTTGTAGTTACGACAACGGATGTGATCTCACTTGTAAAGCGAGTGGGGAATGGGGTGTTCACTACAGAGACAGACACACGCCTGTCCACGGCCCTTGGCTATACCTGCAAAACCACTGACTGGGCTTTCATAAGCAACGATACATTAATACGAATTTAGAATTGGGAGCTTAGGTCAAATAGAGGACATGCAGGACATCACATTAGAAAAGATATATCAACATGCAACAAACCTACATCTTAACTTTTATAACTATGCACTAGGGCTGGGCGATATGACGATATCATACCGTGGACGATATGAAAGTGTCTACCGGGAGAGATTTGGCCATATCGTTTATATCGAGAGAGAAAAATAAATAAATAAATAAATAAATAAAATAAAAAAATTATATTGCACTGCACTGACTGAAGCAAGGCAGGTGTGAGACTCACCTGTTAACTTGAAAAAAAATCTCATTTGTATTGAAGAAACAGTTCTATTTTTACCACCAGCTATTTGCACAGCACATAACTTTATTTTATAAGTGTATAATTAGTATTTAAAATATTTGTGTGATGCTGTGATTTTTATTTATATTACACTGCACTGGCTGACAGCCAGGCAGGTGTGAAGCACACCTTTAAAAAAAAATGTTATTTGTATTGAAAAAACAGTTCAATGTTTACAAGATGTTTGCACTATATGACACTGCAGTTAATGACAGATTGTTCGCTACTTACTCCTTTGTAAGCATGGAAATTCAAGTTCAAAATAAAAGAAAAAACTGATCAAATGTGAAGTATGGTTATTTTAAGCCATTTATTATTTTAATTTACTTCAAAAATACCATATCGTGATATATATCCATATCGTGATATAAAATTACTCATATCGTGATATAAGATTTTGTCCATATCGCCCAGCCCTACTATGCACATATTTCCCCTGATATGTGGAGGGCTAGGTTATGCAGGGATGTCATAGAAAGTGCCTGTGAAAACCTCGGAGACCAACTGTGATAAAGGGCTGTACAATAAAACCGTGAACCGTGAGCACTGAGAAGAGTGTGGACAAATACAGCCCCCATGGACCGTGACATTACAGACACTGGGCTGTATTGGACCACACTCTGCTGGGACTCCAACCAGGGCTGTAGTGGAGGGTAAACGCACGTAAACGCCGTTTACGCACCTCTGGAATTTAGGAAATAGCGTTTACGCACCTCTAAATAGCGTTTACGCACCTCAAAGTTCCCTGTGCCTTGTATTCTGCCGTTGGAATAATCGGAAATAAATTCAGCATAATTTTAAAACACCTAAGACAAGGTTTCATATTGTTGAACAAATAAACGCTGTAATCTGAATCATTTTCATCTGCGCTGTAGGCCTATGCTATTATGGTCTGTGACCCTCCAATCAGTGCCTTGCGGCTGCGGCAGCGACACCAATCAGGATCCAGGAAAATATGTAAACAGGAAGTATGTAAACACATGGCCCTGCGCGTTGTGGATTATCATGCCTGCCTACCTGTCATTAATTAGCCATGGATATCAGGCGATTTTTTAAGAGACCTTCGAGTGCTCCCACTCCAACAGATGCCCGAAAAAGGCCTCAAGTACAAAGTAAGACTGAAGATGATCAATTCACATGAGTTGATTTTGTGATTTATAAATCAATTTTACTTGACGAACTATTAAGTGACTCCGAGCATTCAGATTGGCCAATGCGTAGTCATGCTATCCGTGTACTGCCCACCTCAAAATGAGTGAAAGTCAGTCAGAGTTTTACTATCCATATTAAACTCCGGTTTCGGCGTATCAACTTCGCTATAGCTTGGTCGCTATGTTAAAGCCTCAATTTGGAGATGCGAGGTTGGCGGTTGCAGCCGTGGACTCCGCGGCTGAACCGTGGATCAGGCGGATGACGCGACAAAAAAATATATTTTAATTAAATTCGGGCGGTTGGCGGTTAAACCAATAAAAATATAAATATTTATAAATATTTGTATTTTATACATTATAAATATATATATATATTTTTTTTTATTATTTGTTTTCTTTAAAGTTATTTTCCCAGCAAACTGGCCTGTTCCCTAGAGGAGCAGTATGGGGAATCCAAGTAGAAACAACTTGCCCAAAGGTTCAGACTTGATGACAGAAAAAATCTTGAAGGCTATAGGGATTTTAAGGATAACTCAAGCATCATTCCAGAAAACCTTGCACCACTCCTGAATATCGACCATCTCATTCCAGTTAGCACTGCTGAGTGTGAGAGGGGGTTCAGCTTAATGAACATCATAGTGTGCCCCCTGAGATGCAGTCTGCACTTGGTCACAGTGTCGTCCTTGATGTTTATTCAACTGAATGGCCCACCACTAAGCCACCACAAAGTTCAATCCAACACGTATTTGAAGTCCTGGCTGGTGAAGCACAGGGGAGCCATGAACTCCAGAACACGCCCCTGCAAGGCAGGACCTGACGTGGAGGATAAGGAGGCCCTCTGGGTACTACTGTGAAAAGCATGCATACTAATAGGTAGGTGACCTTGGGTGTCTTGAAAGGCGCCTCTAAATTAAATGTATTATTATTATTATTAATACACACACATACACACATGCCATAGATAGATAGTTCTTAATCTACACATACTTTTCTTTACTGTTGAAATTTGAATAACTTGAATAAACTACAAACACATTCATTGACTGTCATTGAATGATTTAATATGACTTTAATTGATAACATAATGGAATATAGCCAGGCTAGCCTTACAGAGTCGCAACACTTTGCGTTGCGTTGTGTCGAGGTCGGTCTGATCAAAAAATTCATAGTTTACCCACCTCTAATTTGACCACTACAGCCCTGACTCCAACAGTACCTTCCTCTCCAACCATGTACTGTATACCGAGGCCTCAGCAGCTAATCATTATCATCGTGAACACAACAGGAATGTTATTGAGAAAGGGAGGCACCCTCGACTTAATGAGTGTAAAGTATTAAAGCATGTGTAAGGTTGCGGAGGACGGGCACTGCGCGTTCAGACACCAACTTGTGTGTGTGACAATCCCGCCCCCGGCCTCCTGAGACGCTGCTTAACTTAACAGACTCACCCCACTGACTCATAAGCTAATGATCACCTGCCCAAAAAGTGTATAGTGATGCCAATCTTATTTCCATGATGAACCTATAAGTCATGTGTAGGCAGACAGCAGGTACAACAGCCAGAGAAAGGAAGTTTCATGTGCTGGGAGCTCATGAGATTCTACTGACACGCTTGGTAGCACACTTGTAGAACAAGGTGCACCATTGGAGTGAGACGCTGAACCCTTTACTGGCAACTGTTTATCTTTAAGAACTGAACAATGTTGCATTACATTTTAAGTTGGAGGTTGATAAAGGTTTGAAGTTGCATGGACGGGTTAAGATCAGGCTTTAGGTTTGTGTTTAAACATCGATAGGCAGTGCCAAGCAGTTTTCTTAATTTGCTCTTGCTGTGACCTCACACATAGCTCACTTGAATTTAAGCAAAAAGTGGAAATTTGTTTACAATTAAATAATAATATTTTCTAAGATGGTTGTAGTGGGGTGTTTTTTTCTATTCTCTACTGATTAAATTTGACAAAAACCTAAATTTACCAAAAACCTAAATTTACCAATCCTTCAATTGAATCTTTCCCTTCATCTATGTTGATGTGTTGGCGGTGTACCAGCCAGCCGGTTTGTTGACGGAACATATGATGTTCAGTCAGAGACTTGGCCGGGCTTACCCAACACAGGACACCCGCATTCCCAAACATTTACAAAACACAACGTGATGAGTCAACTGTGCACAAGGCAAATGTAATAACCTCCGCTCAACACTTACTACAGCTCTAGCTTCTCCCGGCACGTCAGTCTATTAATAGCACTTATCCCAACACATAAAATGTATTCTGAAAACAGTTTGAAGTAACCGTTTCTAGACAGAAAATATCTATTTTCCCCAAGAGAAACAATGAGTGGATTCTACTTCAAATCAAAACACGTCAACCCTTCTTAGAGTTGGCCGCGTGTATAAATTATTCTTGCAGTGGTCACCTGATGGTACCAATGGGAGGATCTCTTTAATTGAATTCTCTTTGATACCATATGTCTAGGCCAGAGCTAATTTAGTCAACATTAAGCTCAACAAACCAAACATAGGCTACTAGAATGGATGTAAAAAGGACATGGATAAATACAAATATTCCACCAAGTAACTTTATTAAAAACCCAAAGTTTATAAAGTGGGCTTTTGACAAAAACCTTGCAAACAGGTAATTTGTAACAACCACAGCGGCCAAAAAGCCAGTAAGAAAAACTGAGTTTGCTCCCACAACGACACTATTTTGGACTGCAGGAGTTCAAATGAATCTGACCTCAAAATATGCTTCTCATTTGCAGAGCAATGCTGGTGAATTCTGCCTGGAATAGGATTTACTATTTCTGTAGAATTTTGTTTGGTATAAATGTGTTACAGATCAAATCCACCCAGTGTACTGATGATGATCTACAAATAGCTTTTTGTTCAAATTAATGAGATCACCATTGAAAAATGGATGAATGAAATCTGCATGAAAGCAGAGCAGACTGCAGTTCAAAAGGTCATCTTCAGAGTTCTGAGGCCAGGCCACTGTTCTCAGGAGGACTGTCGTGGTAGTAGGAGGGGACAGACCAAAGGCATCAGAACACAGACAGTTACACAATCAGGGCTGAATCTACGGAGCACTGCAGGGAAGCAGCACAGACCATCTCTGCCAGCCAGCACCATCCTAACTGGCTCCTCTGAAGCTGCTGGCACAGACCAAGACGACTAGCACTTTTCCCTTCCAGTTGAGAAAACTGCTGTGCAAAATCCCTGTTGCAATTAATGATGTGCACATAAAAAAACAGCTACTGAGGGACTTTCTGAAAGGGTAGCAAAAATACACCAGATGTAACTAAAGAAAATTATCAACTTCATTCATTTTACATTTCAGTAAATTCAACTACAAAGATGTATGGGACAGATTGGTTGAATGGCCTAAACCTACCAGTTAAATGCACAAGAAAACACTAACATACCACAAAAGTTTATTTATATTTATTTTACCACAGCTGTTTCGCGTGAGGCTGCCAACGAACCAACACTGCTACAGAACACAGAACACAGAACACAGCAGGACACAAACCAAATGCTCCTGCTAGCTGTGGCTCTACAAAACAAAACAAGCACCAAGACACGCCTCAATGAGTTGAAGTTGAACTCTTCAAAGTTCGATAACTCCAATTTCCAGGACAAGGTCCAAGAAATATGCTTGTTTATAAGCTAACATTTTAGATAAAAATACTTTCCATATGCCACTGATACATCGGTATACGACTGCTCCAATTAAACTGTCTGAATGTTGCCCTCTACTCACGACACATTTGTTTTAATAGGCCACCCTGAGTGGTTTACCTGCGAAACGGTCAAATCTAACCAGCATTGGCTGGTGGGTTTCATTTTGGGCCCTGGGCATATGTGAAGGACGTAACAGAAACCATGACATATCGTGCAGTTCCCCAAACCATGTTGACAATAGTAATCTATATGGCTTTGTTTCAGTAGATTTGTTTTTTTACACAGTAATAGTTGGTAATATGACATGGGCTGATCAAGTTGCAAGGACATAAAGTACCAAACGCAGCTGCCCTGATACGGAATAAGAAATGCAAATAATATTTGCATTATATTATTATTATCTATACTCACATAGGACACAATAAGATGAGCAAACTAACAGCTATATAATGCTACTTTTTTTTATGATTTCCATAAAAAAGAGCACATAGCAAAAAGCAATGTTTCATGGTTTCTCTGCATTACTTATGAAAGTTGAAATCTGAGCGCCAGTCGTTTTCCTCCCCGAGCCTTAGGGGAGTAGTGATTGAGGGCAGGTTACAACACGTACACACACACCAGAGGGCTGAATGGCTAGGCTAAAGCCGCAAAAAATCAAAAATAACGAGTCTCATTGGCTGACTCATGGCTTCTACCCGCTTTCTTTCCCACTAGGGAGAAAAAGTAAGACTATGGCAAACAGTGGCAGCAGTGAACCTAAAGCTGAGCCCCATTAACGTGACCGGCCATGACAAGCAGGGCAGTTACAGCACTAATGGGATACTGAAAGCATTCTCACCTGAATGTTTGACAATAACTGAGTTAAGCCACCACTGCGTTGACACACTTGAGGAAGATTTGACTTGTTTGTTAAAAATAACTGAGATAAGAGGAGTGTGGAGTTCTAAGCTACTCGATTTATGTCAATTATGACCACGACAATTAATGTTTTCCAAAATATTAACTTACTTCACCTGAATCCTTAAAAAAAAAATAAGTTGAGTTCTACAAATCCCATTCAGAAGCTGAATAAAACAAGATACTAGAAACGAGCCAACAGCGGGAGAAGATAAACACATTTAAATTAAATCCAGAACAGAATGTCATTTTCATGCACCCTCAAGAGAATAACTGGATCCACAGCAGAGGGATTCTGTTCCTGCTCGACAGAAACAGACCAAATACAGGAGGAATACGAGTTAAAGGGAATTTCTACATTTGAAGGAAATACGACGCAACACAGTATTTGAGTCTATCAATCACCAGCCAATGCAAGACAGGCTGCTACAGCTTGATATCACTGTTTGCTTTCCCAAAGAAAGCCAGTCAGGTGAATCGGAGGAGTACTGCCGAAACTCAAAGTGAACTCAAAAACCAAACACACATGACAGAAACCACAGTCAACAACCAGATCATTTTAATTTGACAAAGCTTACTCTGTAGAATTAGACCACGCACTGCAAAACTTCTGGAGCCGAGTTGAAAATAGATGGCCATAGATTCCATGAGGGTGCCTTCATTGCGTGCAACCCTTGGTGCTAGAGATGCAGGTGACAGTCCGGTACAACACTATCATTGGAGTTGTCTGCATGTGTTTGATAGTCGAGGTAGAGAAATGCAGCGAGTTGTACGAACCCAGACATCAATAATTCAAGGACAATTTTCAAAGAAGACAACATTTGCTGGCAATTGGTGTCGTCATTTGGGCTGAAAGAAATAATCTCATATAGCCGAGCACTCTGTAGTTTATTCTACATGGTCCTATATGCCCCTCCGGCCCCTGATGTGAGGCCGCGACATGTTGGTTGATCTGGTAGTACAAAACTCAACGCAACACGACGCAGCGCAACGCATCATGCTCAGTGTCGCTCCCGGCTACAACAAGCATAAAATTAAAGAAAGGCTCCGATATATTGGTAATCTTCCATATTTAACATCTGGGAGCCTTTGGACATCAGGGAAGTGGGCGTTAATGAAAACAAACGTACTGTTAAAATGTATTCTAGTAGACTAATATATGAGATTCTTTGTCATTTATGATGCTTGACTTTGATTGTATTCATAGAATTCACATTACATACACTATATATATACAAACACTTTGAACTTCTGGCCGTCCAGGTTTGGGTATTTAGCGAAATAGTGTAAAGTCAGCTTTAAAAGAACGTGAGGGAAAAGGAATGCTTCTCCTTGAGCAAGCGTAAGTGAAATCCAAAACCGGTTCTACCAGTAGAATGGAGTTAATGGGCAAAGTCATTCTGTGAAATAGTAAACCTTGAGTAATTAGAAACTATAGTCAAACAGAAAATATTAAAGTTAGCAACAACTCACCTCTAACGACGTATGTGCTGAAGTATATAGATCTGTAATGAAGAAAAACACAAGAGTTAATGTAGCAAATATTGAACTTTGTATTGCATCTAAAAAATGGACAAACCTTTAGTAGTATAGTTAACCTTATTTTTAGAAATTATTCATGAACTTTGATCCAACAACACAATGGTAGTGTTGTAGATCAACAAAAAAACTAGTTATTTCGCAATATGCTATTGTGAGATGGCACCCAGAAATTTGTTTGATGGTCATAGCAGGCCTTGAAAAAGGCCTTTTTACTATGATGCAATGCAAGTTAAGACCAAGTATTAACATGTTAAGACCAAGTCTTTACATGCAACTTTTCACTGCATTTAGACCTTCAGGGAGACCATCACAAGGCACATTATTAAAAAATACGAAAATTATTCTGTACCGGCACCGGCTAAAAATAATGGACAATAAAATAGCAGATAGCTTGTTTTTCCAAATCAAATAGTTGTCCGTTTGGTACTTGTATTGGCAATGTAAGCACGCATCTCAGGTCTCTTATTAATGCTTTATAAAAATATGTAATGGTGTAAATACTCTTCAATTATAATGTATAGTATATACATTAAAATTTGTGTGAAATTAATTGATGTTCAAAGAAATTGGAGACATAGACCCAAACTAATCAATCCCATGTTGGCATCGGATAATCATTCAAGAGCGGTCAACACGACGTGGAGAGCGTGAGGAAGCAGATCATATTCTCCTTTTGAAATGATCAGAGTAGGGACATCAGAGGCCCTCAGGCCCAATCACACATAGACATGTCAACGGTCAGGACCATTCGATCAGACCAAAGTCAAGGTCTCTTCCTGACATGGTGTGACTTTGAATGGTTCATATACAACCCCTTCAGAGCCATCAGCACAGTTGATGCATGTTGAATGCTAGTTAGAACTAAATCAAGGCATTATATCCACCCTTAGCCCATCAGAGCTTTAGCCTCGGCAGCAGGATAAGGTCGATCACTGCTGATCTCAAACAAGTGAAGAGCTTTTATAAACACATCGGCGGGTTTGGTTTAACCTCCAGAGTGTATAAAGGGACAGAGTAACCACAGAGACGGGGGAACAACACATTACTTCCCATTTGCTCTGAGAACAACTATTTTCACTCTTGATGGAGGTCCACATTTCTAGAAATATTTTTTTCACGTTTTGGAGGAATTGCCATGGTGTAAATAAATGCTCTGAGCTCATGTGGGCATCGTGAGAAACAGTCATGGACAGTAACGAAGTACAAATAATTCGTTACCGTAACTTTTTAGCGTATCTGTACTTTGCTTGAGTATCAATATTTTGTGAGACTCTCTGCTCAACTGCATTTCGTAGGGGGAAATCTTACTTTTCACTCCACTCCATTCGAAAAACCTATTGTTCCTTTTAACGTTCCTTTCCAAGACATGCATGCTGTGTGTGTTTGTGTGTGTGCCTGCGCGTGCACCCTGCACGGGTGAATGTGATTGTGCGCACGTTTGTGCCTGTCTGCGCTTGGTTTGTGTCCGTCTGCGCACAAGGGTGTTTGTGTGTGACTGTGCGTCTGTCTGTGCATTGCCCCTGCGTCCGAGCGTGCACATTTTGCTGTCAAGTTTGACGTTTATAGCCAACACAGTAATGGAAGAAGCTCCAGATATTGAAATTTAGCCCCCATGACCATATTTAAGCAAACTATTTAAGTAGTGGAAAGGAAGAACGAATCGTTAATTTTTTTGTGCCTTCTCTGTCTGCTTAAGCATACGATTTTCTCTTTCAAGAATTCGCCGTCCAATCTAAAGTAACACATAGAGGTAATTAGGAAAATTTCAAATTATGTCAGTACCAGATATCACAAATATAAATCATTGTAATTAGAGTGGTGTTGGTGGGGTTTCTTTTAACCTTAAATAGTTAAGGACATAGAAAGACATTGGAATTATATTACACCAAATTACATTTGATACTTAAGTACATTTAAACAGAAGTAGTTTTACTCAAGTCAACGTTTAAAAGGGAGTACTTCCACTTTTACTGGAGTAATATTTTACAACTTTTACTCAAGTACATGGTCTGAGAACTTCGTCCACCACTGGTGGGAATCACTTTGCTGAACAGTTTGATGTCATTCCTAACCCCGTTTGGTTTCCAACTGATAGAAAGGGGAAAGATTTATTACTTCCGGAAATGGCAAGTAGAAAATGATAGGTTGGCATACCAAAATTCAACTTAAGAGTTGTCAGATACCACAGCACATTTGTGACTCTTAACGATCCAGAACCTCAGATGTAGGCCGGTTTGCAGCTCAAGGTTTACCCACGTTTGAATGGCACCATTGTTTACTTGAGCCAACGGTCTGCCACTCAGAAGCGCACATTCAAATCAAAAGGCACTTCTGTCGATAATTCAAATGACTTTGTAGAATACACTCAATCCCCATTGAAGGGTTATATTTTATACGATCTATTGAAGAAAAAAAAAAAAACGGCTTAATTAATAGGCTGGTACTTAATCACGGCCGGAGCAGCTGTAGCCCTGTGGCGGTGTCAGCCAGAGGTGGGCCTGTGTGTTATTGTGGTGGGCCAGTTTACTATTGTATGCGTGTTATTGTGGTGGGCATGTTTGTTATTGTATATGTGCTATTGTGGTGGGCCTGTGTGTTGAGACTCATCTCAGCCTCTGTAAACAGATAGCAGAGATAGGCCACATGGATCAGGGACACAGCGCATGGCCCCTGTTCAGGATGCCTCATCTGGGCTGTCGCCTGATCCAGACTGACACGAACGGAGGACCAAACCCCATGACTGAACGCCTTACCTAAACTATCCAGCCATGTAGTAGGCCTGATTATTATTCCTGCATCAGACAAAGGCACGTTTGTTTACCTGAGGTGTCTTGGTGTTGCAGTATCACAGTCCCGTCTCTCTGGATCCGTACGTCCCCAGGTCCGTCGATCCGTCTCTCCCCCTCTCTCCCTGAGGACGCCTCGGCAGACTTTCTCCCTCGCCGTGTGAGAGCCAGGGTCCTGCAGCACTGGTAGCAGACGGCCCATGCCTGCTCCTCGTTGATGGGCTGGCTGTACAACCCGAGGATCTCCTCCAGGGACAGCTCCGCAGCTCCTTCGCCGCTGTCCATGTCGACGTCTCCAGCCTTCACACTGAGATCCCGGAGAAGGGTTGGCGAGATCAACATGCCGTCGTCTGTCCCCGGCCAGTGGGCCATTTTCACGAACTCATCACCGCCAAAACAGGTCAAATCTAATTGGAACCCCCACTATGAAAAAAAAACAGGGATGAAGCTGTACCTGTATAGAAAGCACCGTGGAGCGCGTCTAGACTTCGGCTGGGTGACGTTCACTGATTCCCGTCAGCGAGGAGCGACCAGCGGCTGATTATCAGAGACAGTGTTGCCAGTTTGGGCCATATTTCCTGCAATCTGGCCCAACCTGGCAACACTGATCAGTGACGACCTGGCGGTTCAGGGCGGTCCTAAAGCCCGTCTTGTTTTGCCACTTGTTAAACTCATTGGTTTATGACACAGTTGTCTGGGCACTGTTGCCAGATTGGGTCAGATTTCCCGCCCAATCTGGTGACCCTCTCAGACCCTTCTTTAAACTCATTGGTTTAATTCAATTGAATTCTTTATTGGCATGAGAAATAAAAACGTACATTGCCAAAGAAGGTTAACAACAATGAAGTCAAATATAAAACGTTCAATACAAAATATATATAGGCTATATATTGAATATTACACGATTAAATACTCAATATATAAAAAGTAAAATGTTGGATATTGTACACAGTATTTATTACAATGTGGATGAAGTGTCCAATAGTGCAACCATTGTGAAAAAGTCAGTCCAGTGGTATGAGTGTATGGGGAGTTTGAGGTCCTTCTCTCATCAGGAGACGAATCTGTTGTATTTCTCCCAACACTCCAGATGCAGTTTGTTAGCATCTAGAGTGTCTTTAAAGTCCTTGCATGCCTTTGTAATCCATGGCAAGTGTGTGTTCCTGATGTCTTGATCTGACTTATTTACTCACAAGAATTAACACAAAATAATTAATTAAGCCAAACAAATTAATTTACTTTCAGGTAGGCCTATAACAGTTTAGTATGCCTGTGCTATAAAATAAAAATACAATCCATCCATGAAATATTTATTTATTTTATTTATTTTCATTATTTGAAATCACCAACCTAGACGATACACAATAAACAGAAATAATTGAAAGAAACCAAACATAAACATTTCATTGGTACCAGCTGGATAACCTCATGTATGACTACGCTTTCAGTATGTTGCCTGTTTCTCATCAATGAATAGCTTTCCTTTTGATTGGTGGTCTACCAACTTAACTACTCTGTAGTATGGGAGTCTTTCAGGCCTTGAGTGGTTTGGAGCGCTCTCTATTGGACAATCCTTGTACAACACGTTCCTTGCCTTGTGGCTATAAATCCTGTTAATGAATTCCTGATCATTATTGTAAAACCACTCTCGTAACGACTTTGACATAATATAAACAAAACACATTCTAGTGTAAACTGTTTTTTCCACAGTTTAATGATAATAGTAGTCATAATCAGTTAGAATCAGCTCTGGAAGTAAAGTGTTAAAACATGCAACACTTAGGCTTTACACATGAAATATCATCACAATACATTATGGCAAATAATACAGTACACAATCACTGAACAGAAGATAAAGATTATCTAAAGAGTGCTGACCGGTTACATGTATGATGCCCTGTTTTAGAAGTAAACAGAAAATAGGTTAAATGAGATGAGGCATATAGGCACATGCGGGTGTATATCTCTTGTTTGTTACCTTGCAAAGCCCTGTGGGAAAAATAGAGACCTGAGCCCTAAAGTATGAAGTCATATCTTGACTCCTTTAATACCATTAAACCGTCCAGCCAAATGTAGCAGCAATTACTAAGATCCTCCTCACCAGATGTGTTGTATTTCCACTGACATTGCTGTTTCAGTTGCGACACAGGCCAACACCTCCTTCTGGATAATAAAGTTAGTGGGAAGGCTTCACACAACAGAATGTGGGGGATTGAAATATAAAATGATCATGTCCGCATAGTTGGCCAACCCAACGTAAGGGTGGACACATAAACCTCGCCGGGACTTTCAGCATTGGGCAAGAAAGCATGGTGATAGTAGTAAGAGTCTCTCTCTCTCTCTCTGGAACAAACAGGATGCAGCAATCCCCAATTTTCTGGGTGGAGGCGTGTTGTGGTGGCGTGTCCGGGGACGTGCTGTGGAGGCGTGTCCGGGGACATGTTGTGGAGGCGTGTCCGGGGACGTGTTGTGGAGGCGTGTCCGGGGACGTGTTGTGGAGGCGTGTCCGGGGACGTGTTGTGGAGGCGTGTCCGGGGACGTGTTGTGGAGGCGTGTCCGGGGACGTGTTGTGGAGGCGTGTCCGGGGACGTGTTGTGGAGGCGAGTCCGGGACCAGTGCCTGGCGGTCTTGAGGGTGTACGTGTCGAGCTCTGAGGACTTCATCACGCTCCGTCTTCACCAGGGGGTGCAATCGCTTCACATTGCCTTCGCCCTCTTTCTGACGTGTGGTTAAAAGCCAAATCTTCTTTTCATTCCCCTTTCCTTTCATCTGTCATCACAGGTGGCCTTTCTTGGTCCAACACCTCCACCACCTCCTCCTCCAACACCCCCTCCTGCGACACCTCCTGGACTATCTCCTCCTCCTCCTCCAACACCTCCTCCTCCACCACCTCCTCCTCCAACACCTCCTGGTCCAACACCTCCTGGTCCAACACCTCCTTCTCCTCGATTTCCTCCTGGTCCAACACCTCCCCCTCCAACACCTCCTGGTCTAACGCCGCCTCCTGGTCCAACACCTCCTCCTCCAACACTTCCTGGTCCGAGACCGCCTCCTGGTCCAACACCGCCTCCTGGTCCAACACCTCCTCCTCCAACACTTCCTAGTCCAACACCTCTGCCTCCAACACCTCCTCCTGGTCCAACACCACCTGGTCCAACACCACCTCCTCCAACACTGCCTCCTGGTCCGACACCACCTCCTGGTCCAACACCTCCGGGTCCGACACCTCCTCCTGGTCCAACGGCTCCTCCTGGTCCAACACCGCCTCCTGGTCCAACTCCTCCTCCTGGTCCGACACCTCCTCCTGGTCCGACACCTCCTCCTGGTCCGACACATCCTCCTCCAACATGGACTGGCTTCGCCTCTTCGGAGGAGCTGTTGGCCTCCTTACACGCTCTGTGTTTGGTGTCCCTGGTCGTGTGCTGTGTGGGAGAGAGACAAAGACACACACAAAATGTCTTAGAGGTTGATCTTACACATGTTTTTAAAATACATTTGCATTCAGGCGTTTAGCAGATACCTCAATCGAAGCAACATGCAACTGCTACACAACAAAATAAATAAACACTGTACTGGCCTTCTGTGTGTGTGTGTGTGTGTGTGTGTGTGTGTGTGTGTGTGTGTGTGTGTGTGTGTGTGTGTGTGTGTGTGTGTGTGTGTGTGTGTGTGTGTGTGTGTGTTCTACCTCAGTGATGGAGCGCCTGGCTCTCCTCTGGTGGCCAGGACCACTGGAGGCCAGGGCTTGCTTTCCGCACTGGGTCCCGGTGGTCACCATCCTCTTCTCCCGCAGACCTCCACCCTCCACACCCTTAGCTGCACGGAGGTGGTGGGTCACAAATGGATGTAGGGAGATGACAACACTGAAATGGAATCTGGCACTGAAACCGCACATAGAGCTTTAGCAGAAGGCCATGGTCTGGCAGGACATGTCAGGATGAGACAGGAGTTGAGGTCCAAACGGGCTGCGGTCCAACCTGAGTGGCTCTGAGGTGTGAAATGTTCGTGGAATAAAGTGTTCATCTTAGGGAGCTGACTTTGGTCAAAACACACACGCACACACACGCACACACACGCGCACACACACACACAGACACACACAGACAGACAGACAGACAGACAGACAGACAGACAGACAGACAGACAGACAGAGACACACACACACACACACACACACACACACACACACACACACACACACACACACACACACACAAACACATCATTCAGTCCATAAAGAATGCAATGCGTTGTCGCTATTCGGTTATGATGGCGTTCAAACAAAGGCTGTGACAGTAGGCTACGTACTGTGTATCGCAGGAACAGGGCTCTCCACGTCGGTGTTGGTGAGCCATGTCGATTCGGTCTCCCTGGTCCAGCTCTCATTGTACCTCGGCTCGATAATCGCGTCAGCCCGGCTTCCTCCACAACCCATCGAGATGTCATCCGCGGCAGGTGTTTCAGTGCACTGACACAATACAACGAACAATAATCTACCCTTGGCTAAGAAGGGCCAGAGCATCCCGCACACAAAAAATATATCATTCAGCGCAGTCTTCTTGGAGTGATGCGGTTCCTAGAGGAGCCGCTGCCTTCCGCGCTCCGAGTTGCTGTCAGGCGCTCATTATAGCGGCGTCCCTGCGTCATCGGAGGCGCGGAGCATCTCAACCAGGGGTTACCGACCCCCGGTCCGTGGACCCGTTAGAACCGGGCCTTGAAATATTTCCAGTAAAAACTAAAATTATTATTATTATAAAAAAATATACTTTGCCTATTACGAGTCATGTTATTTCCTCCAACACATAGACTCCATAATTATACATATTGGTAGTGGATAAAAGGGAAACATTTTGTGATTTGTTCTGAAAGTTTAAATATTGGTATATTCAATTCATACAATTAGCTTTTGTGTTTCCACCAAGTTCATTATGCAACTAAACCACTGTAAATTAAGCACTGTAAACGCACTGTCTTACCACTAGGGTGATATCAGCTAAATTGGGCCACTTTTTGGTAAATCCCTTGGGACAATAATTACACAATACCATTTATGCCTCTTCAATGTGTTTTTTTATGATTAATAATGACTGTTTCTGATAAATTTGTGTTAAAATTATGTAATAAATATAACTAGAATTGCAATCCCTGAAGGTATTGCGGTGTGAATGCTAACGCTGAAATGCTCCGCTCTACTGCTGAAGCTGCACGTTGAAGAATCGTTACAATGAATCTAGGACATTTGCTGAACATTTTGAATGTAGAATGAAGTCTGTAGAATGAACTATGAATGAGTTGAATGGTTTTGAAGTCATACTGCTAAAGTCTGCTGACGCTGAAATGCTCCGCTCTACTGCTGAAGCTGCATGTTGAATCAATACCCTGAATCTAGGAAATCTGCTGAACATTTTGAAGGTAGAATGAAGCCTGTAGAATGAAGACGCTGAATCTAGGAAATCTGATGAACATTTTGAAGGTAGAATGAAGCCTGTAGAATCAATACCCTGAATCTAGGAAATCTGCTGAACATTTTGAAGGTAGAATGA
The DNA here is from genome assembly GCF_902167405.1 of Gadus morhua. Lineage (NCBI taxonomy): Eukaryota > Metazoa > Chordata > Actinopteri > Gadiformes > Gadidae > Gadus > Gadus morhua. Next base: position 23,166,288 of record NC_044069.1, read on the forward strand.
AGCCATTAGAATGAAGACGCTGAATCTAGGAAATCTGATGAACATTTTGAAGGTAGAATGAAGTCTGTAGAATGAAGACACTGAATCTAAGAAATCTGATGAACATTTTGAAGGTAAAATGGAGTCTGTAGAATGAAGACACTGAATCTAGGAAATATAATAATTACGAATGAATGGGACTGAACAATTGAATGATTCTGAATTTAGAAGAACTGAAGCTAAATTGAATTAACAAATCTGAAGCTGAATGTTGAATCAATACACTGAATCCAGGAAATCTGCTGAACCTTTTGAATGTAGATTGAAGTCTGTAGAATGAATTATGAATGAGTTGAAGGGTTCTGAAGTAATACTGCTAAAGTCTGCTGACGCTAAAATGCTCCACTCTGCTGCTGAAGCTGAATGTTGAATCAATACCCTGAATCTAGGAAATCTGTTGAACATTTTGAAGGTAGAATGAAGTCTGTAGAATGAAGACACTGAATCTAGGAATTATAATAATTACGATTGAATGGGACTGAACAATTGAATGATTCTGAATTTAGAAGAACTGAAGCTAAATTGAATTAACAAATGAATATTAAGACTGAAAAGTTTGGAAATGTTGAATAATGCGCACAAGATGTGAGGTTGCAATAAGCTTGTACCTACAGAAATAGCTCCCTCACACTCAGTTGATTACTTGAGTTGCTACGACATGCTCCACCATGTAAACCTTTGAGTCAAACCATTTGTAATGCCCACGTACCTCTTGGTTAATCAGACATGATACATTTTTTTAGTCACTTCATTTACATTTTATTACATGAAAATATCAAAGCATAAAACTAACATGAAAACAAAGCTCAACTTTGGGTCCCATCAGACTATCACACATTTGTGTGTCTTGCATCATCAGCCTTAGACTCTCCAAGCATTAAAGGAAAAACTCTTTAAAACCCTTATTAGGGGAAAAAGGAGAAACCTTTAGGTAGGCCAAGTCAAAGAGAGATCCCCTACCAGGACGGCTGAGCATGCGACACGTGTGTGTGTGTGTATTTGGTTAGTGGGAGGGTTTTGGGAGTCTCTGGTTCATGAGTGACTCGCCAGTGAGTAGCCAGGTGACAAAGGGCAGTGACTGCCTGGAGTTAACCTGTTCTTGGTCCTGAAGAAGGGGTTAGCTGTCTTTGGGGTTTGCATCGGGAGTTCTGCAGAAAATCCTTTCTTTGCTTTGGAAGTGAGTCCTGTCTCCAGCTGGATGACTGACAGCAACAGTCGTGTCTTTGTTGTGTTGAACTCTCCATTTGCAGAAGAAGTAGACTCTTTCAAAGTAGACTGCTGTAAAGATAAAAAGGAAAATGTTACGATAAAACAACATGAACCAACTGTGCATTTAATCACCAACAGAAGACACGAGTCCAAACGTTAAGAATAAACTCTACTTACAGATATGAGTCGCAGAGTAGAGCTGCTACTGATTCACTTCAGTTGAACTCTCCATGCAGACCCTCAACCCGACACAGGCCAAGTGAGAAAAGAGCAGCAGCAATTAGTCACATACATGGTTTTCACATTATAAGTTCCATCAACTGTTTATGGTGTGCATGCAATTCAATTTATAAATTGTACTTACAAAATGCTCGGGTCCATCTCAAAATGATTGAATGTCGCTTCTGCACTCGGCCTCGCCAGTGTCACTAGGCCCATCCATTCCAGGTCCATCTTCAACCCCTCCCATAGCCTGAAATCACATCCAAATGTGCATGTTTTATTCATCTTACAATGGATAGGTGAGGAAAACCGATAACAATCAAACCATTACAGAACCATTATAAGAGTCATACAACATTTATATTAGAAATACATAGTGACGTACATGTCACCATTGCAGAGAACTGTAAAGGACAATGATGACCACTGATTGGTCCCTCTCTGACCTCTCTGTCTGTCAGGCTTGTTGTCTGTCCGGCTTTTTGCGTGGCACACGGTTTGTGGGGGGGGGGGGTGCCTGGTCCACTGGTGATATTTTTGAGCTCCAGGGCCTCCCTCCGGACAGCTGGGAGCCACTCATAACGACAAACTCAAAGACAAAATAATGTTTTAAGTACAGTGAAGTAGAAGTGCTGCAGGAGCGATAACAAATCCTTACAATTCCACGAGTTACAAGGTACTTACCTGCGTTTCCTGAAGCCCTGTAAGAATCTGGGACGTGTAAAATTCTATTTTATGTGATATCAAGGCTGATATTAAAAGGGATCATATTAAAAGCTCAACTTCCTTTAGTTTGCTATGTGTGGATCATTTTAACTTTGCCGCCCAGAACAATATAATATTTATTTTAAACCATTTTTACATTTGTTTGAAATTTTTTTGGACTGTTTTAGGTGAGATTGTCCCTCCATCCCTCCCTCCCTCAGCCAAGCAGATGTTGCAGCTTGGCTGACAGGACAATCCCACCCATTTACTCATTTCAGTATTTTTCGTATGTTTGGTTTGAGTGATATTTTTGTTTGAGTAATATTACGAGAAAAAATGAATGACTTTAGTCTAACTTTAATCTGTTTTATCGCATGAAATCAATTTGCTTATTTCGAGAAAAAATGAATGACTTTAATCTAACTTTAATCTGTTTTATCGCATGAAATCAATTTGCTTTTTTAGATGAGATTGTCCCTCCATCCCTCCCTCCCTCAGCCAGGCAGATGTTGCAGCTTGGCTGACAGGACAATCCCACCCATTAACTAATTTCAGTATTTTTCAAGTGATATTTGGTTTGAGTGATATTTTTGTTTGAGTGATATTTTTGTTTGAGTGATATTTTGAGAAAAAATGAATAACTGTTTACTTTAACTTTAATCTGTTTTATCTCATGAACTCAATTTGCAACGATCAATGCATTTCACAATGCTTTGTTGTTTGACACTTAATTGATATTTATACATTTTCTGATGTTAGTGTACAGTAAACAGGATTGTGGTAGCTGTAATACGATTGTAGGACACCAGAATGGAGACATCGCTGCGGTCGGGAGATGTAAATGCTGTCCAACAGTGTATTTTTATCCGTGGTAGCAGCGGTGATAAGTTGCGCGTAACCTTTAGCACGAAACAGTTCATAAATCGGCTTGTTTGCACCGGACAACAGATTTTCATTGAAGTCTCCGCACACTATGATTGGGTGATGATCCATGACTTCGAGTGAATCTAAAAGGCTTTGCAAATTTTTTAGAAATAAGTGCACACTGTAGCTCGGAGGCCTGTAGACGGCAGCAATCAGCGCAATGAACGGGGCTTCTAGTTTAATGACGGTAAACTCGATATCTGTAGCGTTCTGTATGTAGCGTTTTTCACTGACTCGGATGTGGTTTCTCACATAAATAGCAACTCCGCCACCATTTTTGTTTGAAATGTGAGGGCAGTTTGTGTAAGAGACATTCCTATTACGGTGAAACAACGTGTAACCTTCCAAGTGGATACTTTCGGAAACAAAAGATCCTTGCAGGTGTGTTTCTGTTAGACAGAGGACGTCTGCGAGACAAAGTTCATGATGACTTTTGATGTCAGCGACGTGAGCCGGTAGTCCTTCGGTGTTATGATGGATGACGGTGAGAACGTCCTGTCGGTTTAATGTCGCCGAGATATGAAATAGAGGCATAATGTGCTGAAGTGAAGCTTCTGTCATGCTCGCAAGACCTGTGTGAACTTCTGGATTGGCATATATTTTTTTCTCATCCAAATCGAGAATATGTAGTCCACTGAGGGAAGTTACTCTGCTGAGAGCCACATAGGCCATGCCGGGTTCAAAGATGTGTTTTAGCGATACTGCTGCTGAGGATTTGGTCATACCTTGAACCTTGTGTATTGTACACGCAAACGCAAGTTTTAGAGGAAACTGTCTGCGAACCACTCCCCTTTGCTTCAGATTCTCTTCGTCTCTCTCAATGTACACAATATTGTCAGCTGCACTTACATTGTTGGGATTTCTCGACACATCCAGTTCTAGACCGAGTTTACTGACATGTGGACCGTCGTCACTGATCACTATTTCCGCAATACACGCAAAAGTTCCGTTGCACAGACCAGACTGAACATTGACGTTTCTGGTAAGCATGACGCGTGCACCAATGGCAAGTTTCAATGAGTCAGCGAGCTCTCGGTTGTTCCCGTGAAAAGGTGTAGCTTGTTTTGCCATTCTTCCGGTTTTGGGATCTTTCTTATAGTCGTGGGCATCTATCTTCATGATGTCCGAGTGAAACAGCGCTAGCGTTGTTGAATTATGGGCATCAACCTGTTTGTTTGTGGCAAAAATATGCAGTATGTCTTTTGGACAGAGTGCTGGAATCGTGACAGCCTGTGAGAGCAAAGCTTTGTCCTGTCCTGACAATACATCATCTTTCTCTTTGACGCGGATGCGGTTTAGCGTCTCGGCAAAAGCGACATCGTCTTTCTGGCGCATGATCTCCGTCAATGTGATTATCTGAAATTGGTCACGCCAGAGGTCGATTCGAGTGGGATCGTACACGCACAGCGGTTTCGACTGTCTGACCGGGGGAAGTTGATAAAAATCTCCAACGGCGAGAACCGACATTCCACCAAAAGGTCTTTGATTTCCCTTAATTTGTTTCAATCGCATGTCTACGTAGGCAAACAGATACTTTGAGACCATAGATACTTCATCAATGACTAGTATCTCAGCATTTGAAAGATCTGCCCTGACTTCGTCTAGTTTATTGCCAAGGCCTTGGAAAGGAGGCTTTAAATTTCTCGGTAGCTTGAAGAGACTATGCAATGTCACGCCGGATATGTTGAACGCCGCAGTACCAGTGAAAGCCGTGAGGAGTACGGAAGGTTTGGAAATGTCGGCTTCTTCTGCGTTACGGGGAAGTCGAGACAATATTTTGGATCCTTCTGCGTGGATGCATTTGATGAGGTGGGACTTGCCTGTTCCTGCACCGCCATTGATATAATAGAAGAACCGTTCTTCATTTGAACCACAGACACGCTTTATGCACCAGTCTCTGACGGCATAGAAAACAGACGCCTGCTTTTGGTTTAAGCTTCGATACATTTCTTTCAACACTGTCGGATCCATCTCAGGGGCTTCACTCATGATGGCACCTTCTGGTCTATTTTCTGACCTAAGGTTGTAGTCTGGCACATTCTCTTGGACGTTATCCTCATCGGCTGGTCTCGCGTCAAGTTCTTCAATGCACTCTAACCTTTGCAGTTCACATTCAGGAGCCAGATTACACCATTCGTTTCTTATGCAACCATTCTGTTCGTACTCTGCGATGGCACTATCGATGTCTTCCCTGTGTTTCTCATATTTCTCTCGGTTTCGTTTCACAATGTCAGACACTAGCTCGGCGTACTGTGAACCAGGTAGCTGAACGCCTGCATGGTCATGGAAGGACTTGTAAGTGGGGAAGTTTATGGACTTGAGCTGTGTCTCTGAGCGATAAGGCAGGTAAAGCTTTAGCAATGTGCCGTGAAATTGCTCAGGTTTCTTTTCCTGCGAGACATGGTAATACTTGATGACAGCGGGCTTATCCTTTGTTCTCTTCTGAACGAATCCCATTTCATTGAGCAGGGGAATAGCTTTTGCACCTTGGGCCTGTTTGCCATAGACAATTCTACAAGTGGCAGCGAAATCAGCCAAACACATTGACTCAAACTCTGGCGATTCTGGTCTCGATTTGTACTTGTCGGGTAAGCCTGTCATCCACACATTAACCGAGTCTGGTGTTTTGTTCTCTAGGTGCGACATGGGATAACTCATTTTCAGCGGGTTGTCATCGGTCTGTACAAATATCACGCTGCGGGAACACCGTTTCATGTTCAGACTACATGCACGAGCGACGCACTCTTGAGCACTGACCTCTCTTTTTTTGGAGTACGCCTGCATCACTTGTTTCATCTCGTCACTTTCATTGAGATTTTCATGATTTGAGTTCTCAATCATTGTCTTAAGGTATTCGCTTAAACCGTGCTCGGCCTTGCTGATGTAGCTGCAGATATAGGCAATGCAAGAGTACGGGTTTAGAATATACTGTATATCCATGTTTGCGTCCCACGCTAAGAGCAGTGTTGGATTATAGCCGTTTACGTAAGATTCTTTGGGATCACGCTTTAGTACCACCTCACTTTTTTTTGCCTTAACACGGAGACAATCCTGGTATTGGTCAACTGTAAGATCGCACAAGGACAATATCTGCTCTAAACTCAGAGATTCGCTCTCGGGATTGTTAAGCAACCGGTTTAGTGCTGTGAGCTTTCTTGTCGCCACCGACGTTCTTTCATCTTCACCGTCACATTCTTCAGATCTTACTATCATCGTCTCGGGGGAAGGTAATTTCGGAAATCCAAAACGGCAGTTGGCACCGAGATATTTAATACACGTCTTTGAGTGTGTCTTGCTGTGCATTTGAACCCCGCTAACTTTTTTGTGAAGTTCAGGTTGCGTGTTTGGATCAGGCATCTCGGCGGTGATGTATTTGGAAATGAAATCGCAAACCGTCTTATCCGAGTCCTCCTCAAACACTGGCGCTCCTTCTATCCAAATGAGACAATGTATGTGAGGGGAACCTCTGTGCTGAAATTCTAAACGGTAAAAGTAATCAACGACTTTGCCGATGGGTTGTGCAGGTGACATGATCAAATCTCTGAACAGCGCTTCAACGCGTTTGTCAAACATGCGCATCGTTGTCACAGGATTACTTCGCAAAATATCGCATTTGGACGACCAGTCGAGCTCATCGAAATTCACTTGTTCGCCTTGTTGAGTTTTAATAGCGGTAATTATTTCTTTCCAGCGCATTTCGGCTGCAGAAAATGTACAAAAGAAAGTCGGCGTTCCACATTGCCTTATCATCGCAAACAAGTCTTTGGTAGTTTGTTGCCAGTAGGCGGGGCTGCCTCGCAAAACTTTCATGAATCGAATTGCGTCTTTGTTACGTACCAGTTTTTCAACCTCGTGTTTGTCTTGCAACATTGCATTGTTTATTTTGCGACCGTCGCGGGTATACGGTTTTCCTTTGCGCAATTGTATTGACATGCTGGAGGTGGCCTGATATATTTCTTGTACAAACTGTGCAAAGAACAAATAGTTTGTATCTCTTGCAAAACGGTCGTCGATGCAGCTCAGTCTACTTTTGAAATAACTGCAGGGAGTTAATTTCTTCGGACGCTCTTCATCGATTGTGTTTTTGCTCGTCGGAAACTGAACGGGGAAAGCCATCGCCTCAAGGTTAGGAGTTTTGAAAAAGCTTACTGGTTTGTTTCCTTCAGCGGGCGCAACCGAATATATTCCTTCGCTAAAGCTCAAAATTTCCTCTGAAATGTCAGTTGGCTGCAGACATGACTCGAGAGCAATGCCGCCATTAGGTTCATCACCCTCCTGTTGATTGCTGTTTGACTGCTGACTTAATTCAATTGAATCAATAGCCTGTTCATTGTTTTCAGGTTCTGCCTCGCAAAGTGCACCGTTCTCAAAGCTGTCGATTTCCATCATATCTTCAGCATTAAAATCCGTGTCATCTATGCTTTCAGTCTCTTCGTCCTCATCTAGAGTTGGATCGCATAATTCAGCGTCATCTCTGATGGTTATGTCGTTGTACTGTGGATGGACCTCTTTAAGCTTAAGCAAAGCCCTCACTAGTTTAGTCCAGGTTACAGTTTGGAATAGCTGATGACCTTTATAACACAAACGTCTCTTTAGCTTCACTCTCAAGACTTGAGATTCACTTCTAAGTCTGGGCAAGGCATTGACAGTTTCCTGCACTTCTGATGGGACGCATATTACATTGCCATGAATGGCTCGTTGTTGACCTTTGGGAAGCGGGATTATTTTGGCAAACGTGATGTATTTGCTAATGAGATGTCTCTCCAATATGTTTAAGTCACACAGTTCAGGTGGAATATCTGCGAGCTGTAAATTATTTGCGATGGCGAGTTGTGGCATGCGGCCATTTTTAAGATGTTCGTGACAACAGTGACAGATCCACTCTCTCTTTCTCTCATTTGGTACATTGCACTGCTCTGGATTTTCACAAGAATCGTTACAAACGTGAACAAACTTCCCTGTAAGGCAGGTTTCAACAACATCTGTGTTCTGAGTATACTTTGACCTATCGCAGTATCGCACTTGATTTGCAAACAACGCACGGTGGCAAACTGTACACGCAAAGGTCGGCCCATTTTTGATGTTGGATCGAAAAACCTCAATAGCATCCGTGATCACATTGTTATCCATTTGGTTCGGCCGACTGTCATCCATTTGGTTGGGTCTTCTGATTACGTTTCTGTACTTTTGTCTTATTTTCATTGCACAATACATGTTGTAAGTCATGCCAAACGAACGGTTGTTACTATATTTATCGCGCATGCGTCGTCTCATTGTTTCTTTCTGTTTGGATCTGAATGCAGGGTCGTTTTCATAACGATTGGTAATATAAGACTTTCGGGTTTGCCTGAAATGAGCATTTAAGCGATAGCGGCTGTTGGTGTATGACCTCTGCCTCTGATTAAAGCTTTTGTCTTTACTGTAACGGTTTGTTATATATGATCTCTGCCTCTGATTAAAGCTTTTGTCTTGCCTGTAACGGTTTCTGATATATGACCTCTGCCTCTGCTTATACCCTTTGTCTTGAATTGAACAGTTTCTTATGTATGCCCTCTGCCTCTGCTTATAGTTAGAGTCTCTTTGATAGCGAGTGACTATGTAGGACATCTTTTTTTTTCTGTAACTGTTGGTTTCACAGGATCTCTTTTTGTCGACATATTTATCTTTAGCATACCTTTCCCTCTCTTTTCTATATTTTTTTTGTTTTGCATTTTCAACATTTTTGCTATGTTTAGCTTTCGTCACCTCCAAAGCCTTTAGTCTTTTTTCGAACCTTACCCTTTGTTCTTTTGAATATTTTGATAGATTTGGCATCTGTTGGGGTTTGTCAGATGTATCGCATTCCACCGTAACTTCACCGCTACAAACGTGCATGAGTTCAATTGCGTCTGATATTTCATCACAGGGAGTGCACTCAGCAGTATCTGCATTAGAGTCTACATTTGCCAAAACTCCATCCACAGAGAATTCATCCTCACTGTTAAAAAGCACAGGAACGAGCTCATATGGTGCATAAGGGCTGGAGCCTAACATAGTAAAGCTTGCGATCAACTTTTTTACCAGGTCATTTAAACGCGTGAAAGTCAACATGACAGCTGTGCCGGGGACATCTGGGCCAGAGGGAAGTCCATCAGGTCGTCTAGTGTGTGGGTCAAAATAGCCATACCTTCCATGCCGGTCTCGGAAAACAGCGATGCACTGAGAGGTCATTACCAGCAGAGCGGAGTTCACGTCAGAGGTCAAGCACTGAAGTCTCGCTGCAAGGTTGAGGTATTCGCCTACTTCAGGAGAAGATACAAACGTTCCATACATTGAGTTACACTTTGTCAGCACATGCTGCTGTCTTTGGCCAAAAACAATCTCAGGGAGTTCCTGTATATTCAAGTGTCCATGCACCATTGTTCCATCGACACATAACTGTCCCAGTGTAAGGGCATACATTGCATGGCCGCGATCCAAAATCTGATCAAGGTCTGCGCTTTGCAGGTGATGTAACTCGTGCAGGAAAGCTAGAAATGTCACAGAGTTACAGGTGCACTGACTGTTTTTTGAATCAATATATCTATGATGGCTCTGACTGTAGGATGCTAACACACATGTCACATTAGCATGAGAATGGTCAGGAAAATGTACTTCTCTGTTGCTGTCAGGATCACAATTCTGCACATGTTCAGCTTGTGTTTTGAGCGGAAACTCACCAGACTTACTCCACCTTACTTTAGCCGCTTGGGATCTTTTGCTTTTCTTTGGCATCTCTTCAGCGTGAACTACAGGGAGTGTGACAGTAGGTACAGAGTGTGACAATAGGTACAGGAGGAGATTTCTCAAAACAAACCAGTTTGTAGTGAGATGGTACTTTCTATTTCAAAAAGAAAGATTTTTTTTTTTTTTCAAGTTTCTGGGTTTTTTTCAATGGCTCTGGGTTTTTCATTGGCTCAGGGTTTTTATTAGTTCGGTTTTTTTGTTCATTTCAAGTACTTTAGAAATGAGAATGCCGTAATGATAGCGGTAAATAAGTTAGAGAGAAATAGGGTAGAGACAGGTAGAGGATAGGCAAGCCGTTTTACTGAGCGGTCTCAAAAAAGAGACATCAAAAACGCCATAAGAGGAGATGGGGTTTGGGGGTAGCGAGAAAGATGGGGTAGGGGGGTTTGGATGGTAAAAAAAACAGCAGGCTGCAGGGCCAATAGACGTCTTCTTTGTTCATGTACAGTGTTTAAACCGGAAAGAAAAGAAAACAAACATTAACTTAATTAAATTAATTGCATGAATCTGCTCAGCATGTCTCTGTCAACATTGGCTGGTATACACAGTACTTAGTTATAATGATAAAAGGCAGACATACACACAAGAAAATAATCTGTTAACTAATGTCAGTTACAAACACTGCCCAGTATATAATAGAGGGACTGCAATACAAATGGTTCCTCTGTGCTTAATATTAGCCTATATTAATGAGCCCCAGATAATTATATATTATTAGGCTATTAATATATAGGAGAGAGAGAGAGAGAGAGAGAGAGAGAGAGAGAGAGAGAGAGAGAGAGAGAGAGAGAGAGAGAGAGAGAGAGAGAGAGAGAGAGAGAGAGAGAGAGAGAGAGAGAGAGAGAGAGAGAACCATAACTTGCTCAATTTTCAACCGATTTACAAACGCTTTGCAGTGTCATTAAAGTATGCAGGGTCATTAACAAATACAATGTGTCATAACTACATCTCTGGCGTTTATAAAAATGCAGCAAGTTATGGTTATTTAAAAAGTGTACCACTTCCAACGCAATGTTATGGGTGAGCAGCTGACTGTGGTAAGCTGGCCGCCAGTGGTGACGTTCGAGACATCTAGTGTTCTATATATGTATCTATGGGTCTATTCACCTTATACTCGCCTTAATGTTGACTAAAGGCTAACACTGCTAGTTATAAACATAGCCAGACACAGGCATCTGAGTAACGGAGTTCAGATTTGCTTTTACTCACCAATCAAACCGAAGCAATGAGTTCTCTGGATGGTCTCTAGAAGATGAAACAACATATTAGACTAGGTTTATCTTTTCTTTTAAATTGAACATATAAACGACATGAAACTACTATAAAGAGAGAAAGAGTTAAACACACACACACACACGCGAGCGCGTACGAGGCTGAATCCATGGCGTATGCCGTGTTTTCCCGCCGATGTGTTTTCCCGCCAATGTGGTATGGTTTACAATGTGGTATGCTTACGCTGTTGAGAGATTAATTAAATGGCCTATATAACTTGACTACCAACAATTATTGAAGTTTAACATTTTGTTTAACAACTGACCGCTTGAATTTCAGGTTGTAGGCCTACTTTTTTCTCAGTGGCATTTTTACGTTCGCTCGCGCTTCAATCTTGTTCTCGTTTAAGAACAAAGGCGGTTGCATTCCGTTTATTGCTGCGTTATCGTCGTCATCTTCTAGACGAAACGTCTTCTTTAAGATTTGAGACCAATGTTATTTGAGACAAGTCTTATACATTTGCCTAACGTGTAGCCAAAGCGGCCAGTAAAAGGGACTTAGCGTATATTTGGGACTCTGCTTTCCATTGAACGGGTTACGGTAACTAATGTGACGCAGTGACTGCGCAAACTTTGGCTAACCGCTTTTATTTTCGAATGTTCTGCCGCTGTTCACAACATTTAATTCGCCAATATCATTTTCGTTTGGTTTTAATATATCAATTAAATACTTATCAGTGTTTTTAAAGAAGATTATCGAAATAAACTGTATAAAGACAGGTTCATATAATTATATGTGACTTACCCGACTGTCTTCATCTGTGGAATGACGCTCGTGTCGTCTGGGCTGGTATTTAAAGGCTGTCACGCCACGAGCCGCTGTATCGCGTGCTCCTTCAGATCAACGCTGACATGATAATAACGTAGCCTATAGGCCTATATATCGTTCTGAACAGGTAGTAGTAGGTGGTTGTATGTCTGACACAATCTGTCAGTCGCCTTTTAAAACGACAATAATCGAGCAGTGTAGCCTTCTTGAATGTATGAGTAACAGAGTTATAGAGTGTTTAATCGTATGCGTATTTGACATGTACAAAAAGACTGGTTGCATCAAATGCTGCTTTGAGAGTCTTCATGAACTTCTGACATATCTCTCGACTTGTACCTAGAATTTGAATATATATTTCTCTCAGTAATAATTGATTGTTACCAGGGCTGTAGTGGAGGGTAAACGCACGTAAACACCGTTTACGCACCTCTGGAATTAAGGAAATAGCGTTTACGCACCTCTAAATAGCGTTTACGAACCTCAAAGTTCCCTGTGCCTTGTATTCTGCAGTTGGAATAATCGGAAATAAATTTGGTATCATTTTAAAACACCTAAAACAAAGTTGCATATGGTTGAACAAATGAACGCTGTAATCTGAATCATTTTCATCTGCGCTTTTACAGGCCTATGCTATTATGGTCTGTGACCCTCCAATCAGTGCCTTGCGGCTGCGGCGGCAACACCAATCCGGATCCAGGAAAATATGTAAACAGGAAGTATGTAAACACATGGCCCTACGCGTTGTGGATTATCATGCCTGCCTACCTGTCATTAATTAGCCATGGATGTCAGGCGATTTTTTAAGAGACCTTCGAGTGCTCCCGCTCTCCAACAGATTCCCGAAAAAGGCCTCAAGTACAAAGTAAGACTGAAGAGGATCAATTCATATGAGTTGTTTTTGTGATTTATAAAGAGTTAGCTGTAAGAATCCATTGATCAGCTGCACCGTTATATAAGCCGCAGAATCGAAAAATGGGAAAAAAAAAGGCGCGGTTTACAGTCCGAAAATTAGGGAACATTATCTGCGATACTTTATTACAGCACAGACACCCGACAATGGTTAATTAGGTGATATTAGAAAATTCCCCACGGCACACCTGACGATCTCTCGCGGCACGGCACACTGGTTGAAAATCACTGTCCTGCTTAATAAATAATAAATCCATGATCTCTGTCGCAGATTATTTCATTGTTTTCTGACTAAACGCAACTGTTTATCGATGTGTTGATTTGATTCGTAAATGGTACAATGGATGTTGAAGGAGATTTGAAACCGTTTGAGCTTTCAATGAAATTCTTTGGGAAGTATGAAGAGCCATATGTATGATGAAGCTGGTAGCTTGCATTAAATGTCTGCGGCCTAAGTTATTTATTTATATATTTTATCTTTTTGGTTATCCTGGATGTATTACTACGTAATGTCTGTGATATCATATCGTAACATCAACCCTGTAATACAAAGACAGGCTTCGAAACAATAATAATCTGGAAAACCTGGGCTGTCATGAGTATTCGTGCTGCGGTGACGTCATTTGAAAGTAAAAATGATGATGGGACAACAACGACAAACTGAAATAATGATTTAATGTCCTTAACCAATAACAACACTCGAACGGGGGGGGGGGGGGGGGGGGGCGATGACTACTCCTCTCTTAAATTAATTAGGAGTAATTTTGCCCTTTCAAAAGTAAATAATAAATTGAAAGGTATGGCTGGGACGGTCTCTCCAATCACTGCATCCCACATGGCCTGTGGAACGACATGTTCGTTGTCCATGGGGTCCAGGACCTCCATGTCACCGTCTGGGAGGGTCCTGTACCCCATGACCTGGACCTCCTTGTCTCCATTGATAACCTACAGGAAATTAATATATTAGTTTTTGCTTGGACGCGCCTGTTGGATGCAGAGTAAAAAAGTTACACCTAAATGCTTTACAATCAATACAATATATAGCCTATTGTCATTTACTCACTTCCACTGAAGTGTGCCCTGACGAGTGGAGGCTCAGTCCCCAGTTGCTCCTTTTCGCCCGCAGATGGGTCACTCTTATAAGGAGGCCAACCTCTAACGGTGTGAGGTTGGCCTCCCTCCAGAGTAGCAATTCCACCTCTGTATCCCCCTACCACAATAAAACAGGCTACGTAAGCAGTGCTTATTTAAGGCCGACACTGATTTGAACTTTTACTTCACCTGCTGAAAAGATATGCAATTGTATAAAAGGAGCTATCAAAATGAGTAATTTAACAAAGTGACTACTGAGCACACTGTATGATCAATTCCTTACATCTTTCAGCACCACGGCCCTTCGAGGCACTGGCGGGCCACCGGCCGCTGTTTGCGGGTGGAACGCACCTAGCTAAATGAGAAATGGGAAAATGGCATTACTACCACACAACTCGGATAGCTTTCTATCTGAGCGATGACAGTAAAACAAAGTTTCATGCATGATAAGCGGTATGATTTTTAAGTATAGATTTTTCTTTTCTAAACTTTATTCCAATATAGGTCACCTTTATCCAATACCATTGTAAGATGTTTAATGACTGATTCCAATGTAAGCTATAGAAAATAATGTCACAGAGAAAGAGGTTTTAGTATTTTGTGTTTGTGTTTTTATAGAATTGCTGCAACCATTATAAGAGAGGGTTTCTGCAAACTGTGCCAGTCAAGGGGTTAAATTTGAATTATAATTCAACATTTTTAATTATAATTTAATTCAAATTAAATTATAACTTACTTCTTTGACCAAGCCCTGAACAGTCAGCAGCGTCGTCTCCTCGACCTCTGCCATCTCCCGCAGAGGGACGAGCATTGACTCGGGACATATTAAGCCCCGAGCCTCTGCCTCCAGGTGGGCGGGGACTTGGACCGGGGCAGCAATGTAGGCCACGGTCTGATGCCTTGTCAGCATTGTTCTACTTCTAATATCCCCGTAACTGCTCCACCCAAAATTTTTTATCCTGTAAGACTTCCCCTCCTCTATCCCCTTAGCCAATTCCTCAAACATTATAAATTTAGTTGCCCTCTTCCCATCAGACACCCCAGCGGCATAGTTGGTCAGTGTGGTGACGGCCAATGCCTCCTCCTCTGAGATGTTCCACTCCTTCACCTTTATCGTCTCTCGCAGAATCACCACTTTGAAGGTGTCGGTGTACAGCTTCTCTGTTCTTTTGTTGAAAGCCATTTTCTGAAAATACATACAAGAGAAAAAAAACAGTTTTTAGAGGCAAGTTTAATATTCAAGCTAAGATTAAATAAGTAAAAGCACACCCTAGTAGCATATAAAGTTAAAGAACGACCCAGATAATAAAGATATCACGTTGTTGTCCCCTCCTGCCAACAGAGGGCGCCCCCCTCTTTTCGCGTCTATTTAAGAGGTGAAATGATGCTGTTACAGAAGTTCCGGAGTTACTGCTGCAGACAGTGCGTGCATGCTGCATGGGAGCACGACGGTCTTATCCAACGGCCCTTTTAACGTCCATCGCAAGCAGCTGTGTTCAGTATTTTAAGTGACTCCTGAAGTTAGTTTATTTGCTCTGTGCTTACAATTCCAAACAACGGTTGGTAAAGGCTACTGTTAACATTAGCATAGATAAGACTAGCTCCGTTGAAGTAGGCCAGTTAGACCTCCCCCGTCCACGAGGCAGACGCTAACGGAGCATAGCATGTGGCGCATTCCGCAAAGATAACTAAGGTAAGATATATATATTTTAATTAATTTATTATTATTATTTTTAAATACACAAATGTTTTTTCTACTCCATTTAAGGTGTTCATTTATGACCATTACCGTCAAACTTAAATTAATAGCCAGGGTTACTTTATTTGTTTCAATCGCTGAAAATTCTTGCTCAGCAAAGATAGGGAATACCATCACATTTATTATTTGAACCAGTATGAATATGACCGTACATGTATTAACATTAACCAATAACCCGCGCATTATTCAAAGAATACGCGCAAACTGTCCGGTGGCCGAGTGGTAGGCCTATAACTGCGTTTGGTCACAAAGACGTAACCGCTATGACGACAGCAGACTGGCTGTGGTCTGCAGATGCCATGGATGGACTTTGCGCGTGCCGTGTTTTCCCACCGATGTGGTATGGTTATGCTGTTGAGAGCTTAAATAAATTGACTTTATAAATTGAGCAGTGAGCACAAACTAAGAACTTCTGACATGTCTCTCGACTTGTACCTAGAATTTGAATATCTATTTCTCTCAGTAACAATTGGTTGTTACCGCAACGACTCTTCATAGTGTGGTTGGGTGTGAAAGAGGATGGTGTTTCCATGGATAGGCTTTGCGCGTGCCGTGTTTTCCCGCCGATGTGGTATGGTTATGCTGTTGAGAGCTTAAATAAATGGACCTTATAAATTGAGCAGTGAACACAAACTAAGAACCTTTGACATATCTCTCGACTTGTACCTAGAATTTGAATATCTATTTCTCTCAGTAATAATTGGTTGTTACCGCAACGATTCTTCATAGTGTGGTTGGGGGTGAAAGAGGATGGTGTTTCCGTGGATAGGCTTTGCGCGTGCCGTGTTTTCCCGCCGATGTGATATGGTTATGCTGTTGAGAGCTTAAATAAATGGACTTTATAAATTGACTACGAACAATTATTGAAGTTTAACACTTTGTTCAGCAAACTTGACCACTGACGGCTTGAACTTTAGGTTGTACTTTTTTTCTTCTCAGACATTGCTCTTGTTTTTTTCCTTTTACGGGTAAACTAATCTGACGTCGTGACTCCGCAAACTTTGGCCTACTGATTTTATGTTCGAATGTTCCGCCGCCGTTCACAACATTTACTTTTCGTTTGGTTTTATTATATAAATGATTATACTTTCGAGTGTTTTTAAAGTAGATTATCGAAATAAACTGTATAAAGACAGGTTAATATATGTCACTTACTTTATCTGTCGTCTTCTATCTGTCTTTTCTTCTGTGGAATGATGCTCATGACGTCTGGGCTGGTATTTAAAGGCTGTCACGGCACGAGCCGCTGTATCGCGTGCTCATTCAGATCAATGCTGACATGATAATAACGTATAGTCGTTCTGAACAGGTAGCTTGGTTGTATGTCTGACACAATCCGTCAGTCCCCTTTTTAAAACGACAATAACTGAGCAGTGTAGCTTTCTTGAATGTATGAGTTAGTTGTCCTGTTAGTGATGGACTGTTTAATTGTATTCGTATTTTACACTTATCACAGACAGATCTTGCTTGCATCAAATGCTGCTTTGAGGGTCACTCAACACGGATGCTTCCTGTTGCATCCAGGAGGCCACCGGACCACTCACCACAGGAGCTGATGCACATTCTTCAGCTGAACTTTACACCGTTGTCCCACCATCCACTGAATTGAACACCATTCAGACTCATGGCTGTATCAGGTACAGAATGAATGATTACAAACCACCAATACATCAGCAAATCTTTTTTCGTGCGTTTTCTAAATAGTGTGAGCAGTCACACACTAAGAATTTCTGACATATCTCTCGACTTGTACCTAGAATTTGAGTATCTATTTCTGTCAGTAATAATTGATTGTTACCACAACAGCTCTTCATAGTGTGGGTGGGGGTGAAAGAGGATTGTGTTCATCAGTTTCTGTGTTCATGTGTGTGATGGATGATGTTCTGACTGGTCTGTCCCCACCCCGACTCCACAGCAGTGACATGCGTGTGGTGTGTAGAGACTCCAACGGTTGTGTCAGTGTTCTCTCGCTGACGGCGCCGGGGCTAGAGACCACGGCCCAGTGGAAGGCTCTGAGGCCTGGATCACAGTCATCTCCTTCTAGGACACCCAGCTGCTCTACTCAGGTAACCCCCCCACACACACACACACACACACACACACACACACGCCACCGGTTTCACTCACTTTTAGAAGTGGGGCAGGGTAGTCTAAAGTCAGATAACATGAATTCAGAAGTACATTTTGCACTTATAGATTTTATTATAAAAAACAATACTTTATAAAAAAAAATTATTTGAGCTGCTATAATGCCGTTTCCCCTCGGTGATGAATGAAGTACATATGTATTTATGTATCTATCAATATAGTTGTTGGGGTGTTTGTCTCCCAGCTGAAAAAGTATTGGAATCAACCACCAATGTCGCTGGAGAGGGAGGCCCAGAAAGGGCCATCAAGGCCTCAATTCAGTCAAACTACAGGAGTCGGATGATAAGCATATTAACTAAAGTGTGTGTGTGTGTGTGTGTGTGTGTGTGTGTGTGTGTGTGTGTGTGTGTGTGTGTGTGTGTGTGTGTGTGTGTGTGTGTGTGTGTGTGTGTGTGTGTGTGTGTGTGTGTGTGTGTGTGTGTGTCACAGCAAGCTGAAAGGCTGGGACCCCAGGATGGAGCTCTCCTCTCCCACTTTCACCAGCAAGAGGTAAATAACCAGCCCTAGCTAGCTCACTAATTACCTATCTTAGCCTTTTGGAGAAAACACCACTTTCTGACTCTTGAAACCTATGTTGGGTCATCTGCTGTCTCACTTCCGTTTCAGTTTAGAAGTCATAGAATAGGTATTTAGATATTTGATATTTTTTATATTAGTAAAGTGAGGATCTAAAAATGTAATCTATCACGTTTCGGATGATCACAGAGGGGTATATGCACTACACGTCTACCAAATATCTTGTCAGGACAATGCCAATGTCAATCAATATACTGAAATAACACGAGGTTTACTAATTTTCTTATGCTTACTGCACATCTTGATATCTTTTAATAACATAATTTAAAAAAATTCAACCGTTCTCCATCGTTCAAACCATTAAAAATATCGACACATTTGTATCTTCACTAATATCTAAACGAAATTTTGTTTAGATATTGGACCCCTTTTGATAATGAGCACGCCATATATGGATACCAATATAATTGATGGGGTGTCAGATGTGTGACGGCCCTCTGACTGTCTTTGTGTAACTTGGGGCATCTCTGCTCCGCCCCGTCTTTCTCTCCTCTCAGGAATTCTGATGGCTAACAGACTAGTAGCGTGCACCAATGTGCGTGGTGTTAAACCCTTGATTGGCGTTCGTGGAGACACTTGTTAAGTTTAAATATAATTGTTAAACTTGGTATATTTTGTTCTGTTTGGTGTCTGGACGAGAGAGGGGAGCATTTTTTTTTTGTTTTGCACAGCCTTCACATAGTGTTAATTTGTGCTTTTTATGTAGCTTGGGGCAAGACGCAGCACTTGGACTCACCGTTGTGCACTCAAAATTGCGGGGCTTCCCTGTAGGTTTACGGCTTCATCCCTTTGGGTGTTGCTGAGCGCTGCCAGTAGTGTTGTGGTGACCGCGGTTAGCAGCAGTTGTCTCGGGGGCACATCCATGGGCTTGGGGGGGAGGCGCCAGCGTGCTGGTCTTCTTTTCCACCCCATGGGCTTCAGTGCATAAATACCCGCTGCCAGTAGCCACATGAAGACTAGGGTTGAGCTTAGTAAGATAGATTTTGGTATAGGTAGTCAGCTAGAGGGAACGCACCGTCTGCGAGGTGGTCATGTACCTCTAGTGCCCAGCGGAGGTGTCACTTGGTCTGCGCTCTTGTGCCCATATACATTATGCACTGGTTCATTAAGCTGTTCAGGCTGAGTCATGGCTTGCATATAAATGTTTTTTGAAGCTCCTTCTGAGGAGTTACTGGAACGATTTACTAAGGCTAAATTATTACAAAATGACGGGCATTTCATGAACTGAAAAGAAAAAAGAGGATGTTAAAGAATGTCCAATAGCAAATCTTGCAAAAGGGGACATTTTGCCTAGGTCTGTCTTGTCTTCTCTCCCAGCGTTGTAAAGGAGCTGCCTCCGCCTGTGTCAAAGGTTGACCAGACGGCTTCAATAATATCTAAACAGAATTCGATATCATTTATACTTTTTTCCGATTCACAGTTTTAGTTTCGTACCGGATTCGTTTTCAGTTGGTTCAGGACCCTCCCAGACGGGGGACTAGGAGGTCCTGGACCCCTTTTTGATATTGATACGTTAAAACGATGTTAACAAGACATCCACCTTAACAAACCATGTCGCTGGGGTGTCGGATGGGAAAAGGGCAACGAAATCATACTATTTGAGGAATTGGCAAAGGGAATAGAGGAGGGGAATTCATACAGAATAAAACATTTTGGGTGGAGCAACTACGGGGACATCAGAGTGATGCTCACAAGGCATCAGACCGTGGCCTATATCGCTGGCGCGGTCGAAGTCCCCGCCCACCTGGAGGCAGAGGCTCGGGACTTAATATGTCGCGAGTCAATGCTCGTCCCTCTGCGAGAGATGGTAGAGGTCAAGGACATTACACTGGTGACTGTTCAGGGCTGGGTCAAAGAAGTAAGTTATAATTTAATTCGAATTTAACTCCATGACTGACAGTTTGCAGAAACCCTCTCTTATAATGGTTGCAGCAATTCTATAAAAACACAAACACAAAATACTAAAACCACTTTCTCTGTGACATTATTTTCTATAGCTTACATTGAAATCAGTCATTGCACATCTTACAATGGTATTGGATAAAGGTGAACTATATTGGAATAAAGAAAAATCTATGCTTCAGTCAATACGTCAGTGCCTCAGAGGACCGTGGTGGAAGTAGTGACTTTGTTAAATTACTCATTTTGATGGCTCCTTTTATCCATAGCAAATTGCATATCTTTTCAGTAGGTGAAGTAAAAATTAAAATCACTGTCTATTAAATAAGCCCTTTCTACGTAGCCTCTTTTATTGTTGTAGGGGGAGACAGAGGTGGAAGTGGTACTCTGGAGGGAGGCCACCCTCGCACAGTTAGAGGTTGGCCTCCCTATAAGCGCGATGCATATGCGGGCCAGAAGGAGCAGCTAGGGTCTCTCCTCCAGTCAACGAGACACGCTTGTTTGTCCAGGTCGTAGCGTTCAGGACCCTCCCAGACGGGGAGAAGGAGGTCTATTAAAGAAAGATATTGGGATTATTAAAAGGCATGAAGCACTGAACCACGCACAAAAAGGTTAAAGTCAAGCAGTTACCAAACGTATTAACTATATATACTTTACGTCAGGGCTTCAACATCAAATCAATTATTAAATTGGTGTTGGCAATGAATTTCATTATCCATCCATTAAATGATTTGGTGAGATGTTTTTCAGAATGGTCACTCATAGCCAGAGCACTTAAAATGTACACCAGCAGCAGGTGAGGTGGGTGGGGTGGGGCGCCACTTTAGACGCCACACCGTCTCACTGATGGGCTGATGCATGCTCCTAGAAATGCAATTCCTGAAGGTATTGATTGGTATTGTTACTTTGGAGAATTTGAATATTTATTACGCTCAGTAATAACGATTGATTCAGCAAAGCAGGGTGTCCTACTCCCACCTCCCAACATCCTGCACAACTGGAGTTGTCTTTTTAAAAATCCAACAAATATCTCCATAGTCTTTTTTTTCTCTAAATAACTTGTGTCTTGGGCTACTTTCAGGTTTGTTTCACGCTGTTCATCTGTTCTGTTTTAGCACACCACACTTGACCAATGGTTGTATTTTCAGAAAATGTCTTTCAACAAGAGGACCAATGAGAGGCTACACTCGATCACCGTCAAAGTAGTTATATTGAGAGAGCAGAAGAAGGTGAAGGAGTGGCAAATCTCAGATGAGGAGGCATTGAGCACGCCATATATGGACCCGGGACTTGTTATCTCCCGGGAGGCCAACCTCACACAGCTAGCAGTTGGCATCCCTATAAGCGCTATGCATATGCGGGCCAGAAGGAGCAGCTAGGGTCTCTCCTCCAGTTATTAAATGACAGCAAAGGACGCATTGGCCGGCACCACAAATACTAACGTCGTCGCTGGGGTGTCGGATGGGAAAAGGGCAACTAAATTCATTGTGTTTGAAGAATTGGCAAAGGGGATAGAGAAGGTGGAGCAATGACGGGGACATCAGAGTGATGCTCACAAGACATCAGACAGTCGCCTACATCACTGCCCCTGTACAAGTCCCCGCCCACCTGGAGGCAGAGCATTGACCCTGGGCTTGGTATGTCCCGGGTCAATGCTAATCGGTAGCTTGGTATCTCCCGGGGAGGCAACTTCAAACCATTAGAGGTTGGCCTCCCAATAAGAGTTACACATATGCAGCCCAGAAGGAGCAGCTAGGGTCTCTCCTCCAGTCAACAAGACACGTGGTGAAGGAGCATGAAGGAGTGGCAAATCTCGGATGAGGAGGCATTGAGCACGCCATATATAGACCCGGGACTTGGTATCTCCCGGGAGGCCAACCTCAAACAGTTAGAGGTTGGCCTCCCTATAAGAGTTACACATATGCAGCTAGGGTCTCTCCTCCAGTCAACAAGACACACTTGTTTGTCCAGGTCGTAGCGTTCAGGACCCTCCCAGACGGGGAGAAAGAGGTCTATTTTATGTATTAAAGAAAGATATTGGGATTATTAAAAGGCATGAAGCACTGAACCATGCACAAAAAGGTTAACATCAAGCAGTTACCAAACATGTTAACGAGATATATATATATATATATATATGTATATGTACATGTATATGTGTGTGTGTATATGTATATATAAGTATACTTTACATAAGGGCTTCAACATCAAATCAATTTTTAAATGGTGTTGGCAATGAATTTCATTATCCTTCCATTCAATGATTTGGTGAGATGTTTTTCACAATAGTCACTCATAGCCAGATCACTTAAAATGTACACCAGCAGCAGGTGAGGTGGGTGGGGTGGTTCACATTCTTTTTTTACTCTGCATCCAACAGGCGCGTCCAAGCAAAAACTTGTATATTAATTTCCTATAGGTTATCAATGGAGACAAGGGGGTCCAGGTCATGGGGTACAGGACCCTCCTAGACGGGGAGAAGGAGTTCCTGGACCCCAGTGACAATGAACACGTCATTCCACAGGCCATGTGGGATGCAGTCATTGGCAAGACCGTCCCAGCCATACCTTTCCATTTATTATTTACATTTGAAAGGGCAAAATTACTCCAAATTAATTTAAGAGAGGAGTAGTCATCGCCCCCCTTTTCGAGTTTTGTTGTTTTACTGACATTAAATCATTATTTACATTATTATTATTGACCCCTTTTGATATTGATACGTTAAAACAATGTTAACGAGACCTCTAACAGTCGCATACATCACTGTCCCTGTTAAGATTGTGACTTTAATAGAGCAAAAGAGGGTCCAGGAGAGGCAAATGACAGCAAAGGATGCATTGGCTGGCACCACAAATACTAACGTCGTCGCTGGGGTGTCGGATGGGAAAAGGGCAACTCAATTCATTGTGTTTGGAGAATTGGCAAAGGGGATAGAGAAGGTGGAGCAATGACGGGGACATCAGAGTGATGCTCACAAGACATCAGACAGAGTCGCCTACATCACTGCCCCTGTACAAGTCCCCGCCCACCTGGAGGCAGAGACCCGGGACTTGGTATGTCCCGGGTCAATGCTAATCAGTCTGTCGTAGCTTGGTATCTCCCGGGAGGCCAACCTCACACAGTTGGCCTCCCTATAAGCGCTATGCATATGCGGGCCACAAGGACTGTTCATCTGTTCTGTTTCAGCACACCACACTTAGCCAATGGTTGTATAACGCGTCACTACGTAGCGTTCATAGCTATGTTGACAAGCAAACCACACACAAAACCGCCCACATTCCTATGCGGAGAACAGCCCGATCTGGCAACACAGACCTTGTCATCATCTCTGTAGCCGGCTGAGTCAAACACGCTATGATATTTGCTTCGTTCATCACCAGCCAAATTGGCTGGCGACTTTACAATCTTACACGCAAAAGTTATTTTCTACCTGCATCTGGTGGGTTGGCAGGTGTTAATTTTAAGCTCTTGCTATGAGTGACCATTGTGACTGTGCGTGGTTCAGTGTGTTGGTAACTGTGCTTTGTGTGTTGGTAACTGCTTCGTGTCTTTTAATACTCCCAATATCTTTCTTTTATACAGAAGATGCTGCTGCTGCTGCTGCTGCCTCAGCACTACACTTCCAGACGGTCTGTCCAAAGGCTGCATCCCACATGGCCGGTGGAACTACGTGCTCTTTAGCACAGGGGTCCAGGACCTCCTTGTCCCCGTCTGGGAGGGTCCTGAACCCCACGGCCTGGACCCCCTTGGGGGAGGGGGGAATTAATTTGGCCTTTTCAAATTGAAATAATAAATGGAAAGGCATGGCTTGGACAATCTCTCCAAAGGCTAATGCCTCCTTTGGGGTCATTTAATAACTGGAGGAGAGACCTTAGCTGCTCCTTCTGGCCCGCATATGCATGGCGCTTATAGGGAGGCCAACCTCTAGCTGTGAGGTTGGCCTCCCGGGAGATACCAAGGCCCGGGTCTCTGCCTCCAGGGCGTACACAAACAAGCGTGTCTTGTTGACTGGAGGAGAGTCCATAGCTGCTACTTTGGCCCGCATATGCATGGCGCTTATAGGGAGGCCAACCTCTAGCTGTGAGGTTGGCCTCCCGGGAGATACCAAGGCCCGGGTCTCTGCCTCCAGGTGGGGGCGGGGACTTGTACAGGGTCAGTGATGCATGTTTCTGTTGCATGTTGTTTCATGTTTTGTTGGTTTTAATAAATCCAGTTTTCTGACTAAACTGAAGTGTTTATTGATGTGTTGATATGAATCGTAAATGGTATATCCTCTGGATTCATTGCATGTTTGTGGCTATAATATCAACCCTGTAATGCAAAGACAGGCTTCAAACATGCTTTCAGGAAAACCTGGGCTGTCATGAGTATTTGTGCTGCGGTGATATCGTTTGAAAGTAAAAACTTATGATGGGACAACAAAGTCAAACGGAAATTGAATCTCACAATTATATATTGTTACCAAAACAAAGTTGGTGCTTTTTGGCATAAACTCAAAGTACAAATCTACCCATACTATATACAGTATAACTACACAAAACAGCGTACAATGTACAGTATATTATACTTTCATACAAGTGATCAAACCAAGGATCCGCTCTCTACAATGTCCCATGTGGAGCAAAAGTTATCTTATGAAAAGGTAAGAAAGCCCTTCAGTGTCTACTACTTGACGGTACACTTAACAGTGTAGTACGGTCTACAGCTATGCTTGGAAGTTGGAACGCTTCCGAACATCGCCGAAACTCCACCGGATGTTTTGGAGATGACGTATATCCCCTCAGATGGTGGTGTCGGATCTCTTCGTTCGTTACCACACTCCGGTTGCATTGTGGGATAGCGTTGTGAACTCCATTGTTTACTGTGGCGGTAGTACGCATTCGGAAACGTTTTCCGTACTACACAATGCGTACGGAGCATTTGGACGCACTATATTTGTGGCGTACTACAAAATGCATACTATATAGCAGTCAAGTATGAGTATTCGGATTCAGCCAAACAAATAAAATGTGCCTTCCCGTGCGTGTTTGAGAAACAGTGAGAGTTAACACTGTCCTCAATTTTACATAACGCATTCTTCATTTAGTCTGCCGGCTAATGGTAGTAGTGGTAGGAGGAGCAGTATAAATGTTGAATAGCTTTATTCAAGTGAGGGATTTGAACAGAGTTCCAAATGTTAAAATCGGATTGCGTGTGCGTGTGTGTGTTTGCGCGTGTGTGTGTGTGTGTGTGTGTGTGTGTGTGTGTGTGTGTGTGTGTGTGCGTGTGTTTCACCCGGCCGATGTTATCTGTGTGTGAGTGTGTGTATGTGTCTCACCAAGCCGGTGAGACACATACAGCCGGTGTGTGTGTGTGTGTGTGTGTGTGTGTGTGTGTGTGTGTGTGTGTGTGTGTGTGTGTGTGTGTGTGTGTGTGTGTGTGTGTGTGTGTGTGTGTGTGTGTGTGTGTGTGGTTAAGGGAGACTGCCTGAATGTCAACGGAAATAAATGAAACCAACTGAAAACTAATCCGGTGTCAAACCAGAACTGTGATTCTGGAGAAAGTTTAAATGCTATCGAAATTTCGTTTAGATATTATTGAAGATACAAATGTCTACATTTGTTTAATTGTTTCAGCGATGGTAAACGGCTGAAAAATGATTTAGTTACAATGTCTTTAGTAATTGAAGTGCCAGAATGGGCAGACTGCCTCAATGGGACAAACTGTAGAATATGACGGTTTGACACTAAAACTGTGAATCTGAAAAAACTATAAATGATATCAAAATTCTGTTTCAATATTATTGAAGATACAAATGTGTAGATCTGTTTAATTCTTTGAATGATGGTAAACGGTTGAAATTTGACCAAGTTGTGAAGGTTTGAATGTTGGAAGTGTTGGAATAGGATGAAGGATGAATCAGCGTTTTTTTAATTTTCCAATAGGAATGAATGGGGGAATTTTCGGTGAATAACGTTGAATATCTCGGGAATTACGTACAATATCAATAAGAAAAATAATAGCACACTATTCCTAATGGAGCTGAACGTTTTAATGTTTGAATGATGTTTGTACGTTGAAGTATGTTGAAGGAGTCACGTTGCGAAAAAGTGCCGGAATATTTATAATAAAAATAAAACTAAAACTGTGAATCTGAAAAAACTATAAATGATATCGAAATTATGTTTGAATATTATTGAAGATCCGAATGTGTAGATCCGTTTAATTCTTTGAATGATGGTAAACGGTTGAAATTTGACGAAGTTATGAAGGTTTGAATGTTGGAAGGGTTGAATCGAGTCAAGGATGAATCTGCCTCATTTGAATATCGACTGTTGGAGACCACTGATTGGTCAACGAGCTGTTGCCATGGCAAACGGTTAGAGTGAGAGCAACTGAAAACGAATCCGGAATTAAAACTAAAACTGTGAATCTGAAAAAACTATAAATGATATCGAAATTCTGTTTGAAGATTATTGAAGATACAAATGTGTAGATCTGTTTAATTATTTGAATGATGGTAAACGGTTGAAATTTGACCAAGTTATGAAGGTTTGAATGTTGGAAGTGTTGAATCGGATGAAGGGTGAATCAGCGTTTTTTGAATTTTGAATGGGAGTGAATGGGGCAATTTTCGGTGAATAAAGTTGAATATCTCGGGAATTATGAATAATATCAATGAGAAAAATAATAGCATAATACTACTAATGGAGCTGAACGTTTTAATGTTTGAATGATGTTTCTACGTTGAAGTCTGTTGAAGGAGTTGCTCGCAGAAAAAGTGGCGGAATAATTATAACTAGAATTGCAATCCCTGAAGGTATTGCGGTGTGAATGCTAACGCTGAAATGCTCCGCTCTACTGCTGAAGCTGCACGTTGAAGAATCGTTGCAATGAATCTAGGACATCTGCTGAACATTTTGAATGTAGAATGAAGTCTGTAGAATGAACTATGAATGAGTTGAATGCTAAAGTCTGCTGACGCTGAAATGCTCCGCTCTACTGCTGAAGCTGCATGTTGAATCAATACCCTGAATCTAGGAAATCTGCTGAACATTTTGAAGGTAGAATGAAGCCTGTAGAATGAAGACGCTGAATCTAGGAAATCTGATGAACATTGTGAAGGTAGAATGAAGTCTGTAGAATGAAGACACTGAATCTAGGACATCTGATGAACATTTTGAAGGTAGAATGAAGTCTGTAGAATGAAGACACTGAATCTAGGAAATATAATAATTATGAATGAATGGGACTGAACAATTGAATGATTCTGAATTTAGAAGAACTGAAGCTAAATTGAATTAACAAATCTGAAGCTGAATGTTGAATCAATACACTGAATCCAGGAAATCTGCTGAATCTTTTGAATGTAGATTGAAGTCTGTAGAATGAATTATGAATGAGTTGAAGGGTTCTGAAGTAATACTGCTAAAGTCTGCTGACGCTGAAATGCTCCGCTCTACTGCTGAAGTTGAAGGTTGAATCAATGCCCTGAATCTAGGAAATCTGTTGAACATTTTGAAGGTAGAATGAAGTCTATAGAATGAAGACACTGAATCTAGGAATTATAATAATTACGAATGAATGGGACTGAACAATTGAATGATTCTGAATTTAGAAGAACTGAAGCTAAATTGAATTAACAAATGAATATGAAGACTTTGAAAAGTTTGGAAATGTTGAATAATGCGCACAAGATGTGAGGTTCCAATAAGCTTGGACCTACAGAAATAGCTCCCTCACACTCAGTTGATTACTTGAGTTGCTACGACATGCTCCACCATGTAAACCTTTGAGTCAAACCATTTGTAATGCCCACGTACCTCTTGGTTATTCAGACATGATACATTTTTTAGTCACTTCATTTACATTTTATTACAATCTTATAGGTTCATGAAAATATCAAAGCATAAAACTAACATGAAAACAAAGCTCAACTTTGGGTCCCATCAGACTATTACACATTTGTGTGTCTTGCATCATCAGCCTTAGACTCTCCAAGCATTAAAGGAAAAACTCTTTAAAACCCTTATTAGGGGAAAAAGGAGAAACCTTTAGGTAGGCCAAGTCAAAGAGAGATCCCCTACCAGGACGGCTGAGCATGCGACACGTGTGTGTGTATGTGGTTAGTGCAGGGGTCGGCAACCTGCGGCTCCGGAGCCGCATGCGGCTCTTTAGCCCCTCAGCCGTGGCTCCCTGCAGTTTTCTTAAAAAAAAAAAAAAAAAAAAAAAAATTATATATATATTTTGATATATATCGTCAACTAAACGAGAGGTCGCAATGGATGCGCAATTGCGCTACCGTGAGGGGGGGAGTGAATGACAAAGCTTCGTTGATTTGCAGTTGGCTAATCCCAGTAGGAGTTAAATCTTTAACTGGCATCTGGCATCAGGAAGTAGCCTAGATGCTGCCATTGGCAGGAGGCGGGACATGCCAGTGAGCCGCCAATCAGCAGCATCCACCGTTGACAGCCAATTGCACGAACGAATACTGAGCGAGAAGGGTTTACAGCATTAAAGTTCTTGTGTTGAATATTAAAGTTTCAGTACGTTATATTTTGATAATAAAGGTCCTTACAGTTTTTTCATTACTTGACTATTGTATCGCTATGCTATGCTATCTATTCCTTGTTTACATTGCTGGCCATGACCGATCACGTAGAACGTCAACGGTTGACGCTGCTGACTGGCTACTGTAGTCTACTGTACTGTAGGCTACTCCCTGATGCCACATGACAGCTAAAGATTTATGTTATTTTTTTACAGAGTGTCACAAAAAATGTCTGTGCGGTGCGCAGCGTTAGCGTCTCCGGAGGGGGGAGGGGGTGAATTAAAAAGTTTGCGGCTCCAAAAAAAAAATTTTTGCGGGAGATGGGCCAAAATGGCTCTTTTGATACAAAAGGTTGCAGACCCCTGGGTTAGTGGGAGGGTTTTGGGAGTCTCTGGTTCATGAGTGACTCGCCAGTGAGTAGCCAGGTGACAAAGGGCAGTGACTGCCTGGAGTTAACCTGTTCTTGGTCCTGAAGAAGGGGTTAGCTGTCTTTGGGCTTTGCATCGGGAGTTCTGCAGAAAATCCTTTCTTTGCTTTGGAAGTGAGTCCTGTCTCCAGCTGGATGACTGACAGCAACAGTCGTGTCTTTGTTGTGTTGAACTCTCCATTTGCAGAAGAAGTAGACTCTTTCAAAGTCGACTGCTGTTAAGATAAACAGGAAAATGTTCCGATAAAACAACATGAACCAACTGTGCATTTAATCACCAACAGAAGACACAAGTCCTAACGTTAGGAATAAACTTTACTTACAGATATGAGTCGCAGAGTAGAGCTGCTCCCGATTCGCTTCAGTTGAATTCTCCATGCAGACCCTCCGCCCGACACAGGCCAAGTGAGAAAAGAGCAGCAGCAATTAGTCACATACATGTTTTTCACATTATAAGTTCCATCAACTGTTTAAGGTGTGCATGCAATTACATTGATAAAGTGTACTTACAAAATGCTCAGGTCCATCTCAAAATGATTGAATGTCGCTTCTGCACTCGGCCTCGCCAGTGTCACTAGGTCCATCCATTCCAGGTCCATCTTCAACCCCTCCCATAGCCTGAAATCACATCCAAATGTGCATGTTTTATTCAACTTACAATAGATAGATGAGGAAAACCGATAACAATCAAACCATTACAGACATTATAAGAGTCATACAACATCTATATTAGAAATACATAGTGACATACATGTCACCATTGCAGAGAACTGTAAAGGACAATGATGACCACTGATTGGTCCCTCTCTGACCTCTCTGTCTGTCAGGCTTGTCTGTCCGGCTTGTTGCGAAGCACACGGTTTGTGTGTGTGGGGGGGGTGCCTGGTCCACTGGTGTTATTTTTGAGCTCCAGGGCCTCCCTCTGGACTGCTGGGAGCCACTCATAACGACAAACTCAAAGACAAAATAATGTTTTAAGTACAGTGAAGTAGCAGTGCTGCAGGAGCAATAACAAATCCTTACAATTCCACGAGTTACAAGGTACTTACCTGCGTTTCCTGAAGCCCTGTAAGAATCTGGGACGTGTAAAATTCTATTTTATGTGATATCAAGGCTCATATTAAAAGCTCAACTTCCTTTAGTTTGCTATGTGTGGATCATTTTAACCTTGCCGCCCAGAACAATATAATATTTATTTTAAAACATTTTTACATTTGTTTGAATTTTTTTTGGACTGTTTTAGGTGAGATTGTCCCTCCATCCCTCCCTCCCTCAGCCAAGCAGAAGTTGCAGCTTGGCTGACAGGACAATCCCACCCATTAACTAATTTCAGTATTTTTCGTATGTTTGGTTTGAGTGATATTTTTGTTTGAGTAATATTTCGAGAAAAAATGAATGACTGCTAACTTTAATCTGTTTTATCGCATGAAATCAATTTGCTTTTTTAGATGAGATTGTCCCTCCATCCCTCCCTCCCTCAGCCAAGCAGATGTTGCAGCTTGGCTGACAGGACAATCCCACCCATTAACTAATTTCAGTATTTTTCGAGTGATATTTGGTTTGAGTGATATTTTTGTTTGAGTGATATTTTTGTTTGAGTGATATTTTGAGAAAAAATGAATAACTGCTAACTTTAATCTGTTTTATCGCATGAAATCAATTTGCAACGATCAATGCATTTCACAATGCTTTGTTGTTTGTTGATATTTATACATTTTCTGATGTTAGTGTACAGTAAACAGGATTGTGGTAGCTGTAATACGATTGTAGGACACCAGAATGGAGACATCGCTGCGGTCGGGAGATGTAAATGCTGTCCAACAGTGTATTTTTATCCGTGGTAGCAGCGGTGATAAGTTGCGCGTAACCTTTAGCACGAAACAGTTCATAAATCGGCTTGTTTGCACCGGACAACAGATTTTCATTGAAGTCTCCGCACACTATGATTGGGTGATGATCCATGACTTCGAGTGAATCTAAAAGGCTTTGCAAATTTTTTAGAAATAAGTGCACACTGTAGCTCGGAGGCCTGTAGACGGCAGCAATCAGCGCAATGAACGGGGCTTCTAGTTTAATGACGGTAAACTCGATATCTGTAGCGTTCTGTATGTAGCGTTTTTCACTGACTCGGATGTGGTTTCTCACATAAATAGCAACTCCGCCACCATTTTTGTTTGAAATGTGAGGGCAGTTTGTGTAAGAGACATTCCTATTACGGTGAAACAACGTGTAACCTTCCAAGTGGATACTTTCGGAAACAAAAGATCCTTGCAGGTGTGTTTCTGTTAGACAGAGGACGTCTGCGAGACAAAGTTCATGATGACTTTTGATGTCAGCGACGTGAGCCGGTAGTCCTTCGGTGTTATGATGGATGACGGTGAGAACGTCCTGTCGGTTTAATGTCGCCGAGATATGAAATAGAGGCATAATGTGCTGAAGTGAAGCTTCTGTCATGCTCGCAAGACCTGTGTGAACTTCTGGATTGGCATATATTTTTTTCTCATCCAAATCGAGAATATGTAGTCCACTGAGGGAAGTTACTCTGCTGAGAGCCACATAGGCCATGCCGGGTTCAAAGATGTGTTTTAGCGATACTGCTGCTGAGGATTTGGTCATACCTTGAACCTTGTGTATTGTACACGCAAACGCAAGTTTTAGAGGGAACTGTCTGCGAACCACTCCCCTTTGCTTCAGATTCTCTTCGTCTCTCTCAATGTACACAATATTGTCAGCTGCACTTACATTGTTGGGATTTCTCGACACATCCAGTTCTAGACCGAGTTTACTGACATGTGGACCGTCGTCACTGATCACTATTTCCGCAATACACGCAAAAGTTCCGTTGCACAGACCAGACTGAACATTGACGTTTCTGGTAAGCATGACGCGTGCACCAATGGCAAGTTTCAATGAGTCAGCGAGCTCTCGGTTGTTCCCGTGAAAAGGTGTAGCTTGTTTTGCCATTCTTCCAGTTTTGGGATCTTTCTTATAGTCGTGGGCATCTATCTTCATGATGTCCGAGTGAAACAGCGCTAGCGTTGTTGAATTATGGGCATCAACCTGTTTGTTTGTGGCAAAAATATGCAGTATGTCTTTTGGACAGAGTGCTGGAACCGTGACAGCCTGTGAGAGCAAAGCTTTGTCCTGTCCTGACAATACATCATCTTTCTCTTTGACGCGGATGCGGTTTAGCGTCTCGGCAAAAGCGACATCGTCTTTCTGGCGCATGATCTCCGTCAATGTGATTATCTGAAATTGGTCACGCCAGAGGTCGATTCGAGTGGGATCGTACACGCACAGCGGTTTCGACTGTCTGACCGGGGGAAGTTGATAAAAATCTCCGACGGCGAGAACTGACATTCCACCAAAAGGTCTTTGATTTCCCTTAATTTGTTTCAATCGCATGTCTACGTAGGCAAACAGATACTTTGAGACCATAGATACTTCATCAATGACTAGTATCTCAGCATTTGAAAGATCTGCCCTGACTTCGTCTAGTTTATTGCCAAGGCCTTGGAAAGGAGGCTTTAAATTTCTCGGTAGCTTGAAGAGACTATGCAATGTCACGCCGGATATGTTGAACGCCGCAGTACCAGTGAAAGCCGTGAGGAGTACGGAAGGTTTGGAAATGTCGGCTTCTTCTGCGTTACGGGGAAGTCGAGACAATATTTTGGATCCTTCTGCGTGGATGCATTTGATGAGGTGGGACTTGCCTGTTCCTGCACCGCCATTGATATAATAGAAGAACCGTTCTTCATTTGAACCACAGACACGCTTTATGCACCAGTCTCTGACGGCATAGAAAACAGACGCCTGCTTTTGGTTTAAGCTTCGATACATTTCTTTCAACACTGTCGGATCCATCTCAGGGGCTTCACTCATGATGGCACCTTCTGGTCTATTTTCTGACCTAAGGTTGTAGTCTGGCACATTCTCTTGGACGTTATCCTCATCGGCTGGTCTCGCGTCAAGTTCTTCAATGCACTCTAACCTTTGCAGTTCACATTCAGGAGCCAGATTACACCATTCGTTTCTTATGCAACCATTCTGTTCGTACTCTGCGATGGCACTATCGATGTCTTCCCTGTGTTTCTCATATTTCTCTCGGTTTCGTTTCACAATGTCAGACACTAGCTCGGCGTACTCTGAACCAGGTAGCTGAACGCCTGCATGGTCATGGAAGGACTTGTAAGTGGGGAAGTTTATGGACTTGAGCTGTGTCTCTGAGCGATAAGGCAGGTAAAGCTTTAGCAATGTGCCGTGAAATTGCTCAGGTTTCTTTTCCTGCGAGACATGGTAATACTTGATGACAGCGGGCTTATCCTTTGTTCTCTTCTGAACGAATCCCATTTCATTGAGCAGGGGAATAGCTTTTGCACCTTGGGCCTGTTTGCCATAGACAATTCTACAAGTGGCAGCGAAATCAGCCAAACACATTGACTCAAACTCTGGCGATTCTGGTCTCGATTTGTACTTGTCGGGTAAGCCTGTCATCCACACATTAACCGAGTCTGGTGTTTTGTTCTCTAGGTGCGACATGGGATAACTCATTTTCAGCGGGTTGTCATCGGTCTGTACAAATATCACGCTGCGGGAACACCGTTTCATGTTCAGACTACATGCACGAGCGACGCACTCTTGAGCACTGACCTCTCTTTTTTTGGAGTACGCCTGCATCACTTGTTTCATCTCGTCACTTTCATTGAGATTTTCATGATTTGAGTTCTCAATCATTGTCTTAAGGTATTCGCTTAAACCGTGCTCGGCCTTGCTGATGTAGCTGCAGATATAGGCAATGCATGAGTACGGGTTTAGAATATACTGTATATCCATGTTTGCGTCCCACGCTAAGAGCAGTGTTGGATTATAGCCGTTTACGTAAGATTCTTTGGGATCACGCTTTAGTACCACCTCACTTTTTTTTGCCTTAACACGGAGACAATCCTGGTATTGGTCAACTGTAAGATCGCACAAGGACAATATCTGCTCTAAACTCAGAGATTCGCTCTCGGGATTGTTAAGCAACCGGTTTAGTGCTGTGAGCTTTCTTGTCGCCACCGACGTTCTTTCATCTTCACCGTCACATTCTTCAGATCTTACTATCATCGTCTCGGGGGAAGGTAATTTCGGAAATCCAAAACGGCAGTTGGCACCGAGATATTTAATACACGTCTTTGAGTGTGTCTTGCTGTGCATTTGAACCCCGCTAACTTTTTTGTGAAGTTCAGGTTGCGTGTTTGGATCAGGCATCTCGGCGGTGATGTATTTGGAAATGAAATCGCAAACCGTCTTATCCGAGTCCTCCTCAAACACTGGCGCTCCTTCTATCCAAATGAGACAATGTATGTGAGGGGAACCTCTGTGCTGAAATTCTAAACGGTAAAAGTAATCAACGACTTTGCCGATGGGTTGTGCAGGTGACATGATCAAATCTCTGAACAGCGCTTCAACGCGTTTGTCAAACATGCGCATCGTTGTCACAGGATTACTTCGCAAAATATCGCATTTGGACGACCAGTCGAGCTCATCGAAATTCACTTGTTCGCCTTGTTGAGTTTTAATAGCGGTAATTATTTCTTTCCAGCGCATTTCGGCTGCAGAAAATGTACAAAAGAAAGTCGGCGTTCCACATTGCCTTATCATCGCAAACAAGTCTTTGGTAGTTTGTTGCCAGTAGGCGGGGCTGCCTCGCAAAACTTTCATGAATCGAATTGCGTCTTTGTTACGTACCAGTTTTTCAACCTCGTGTTTGTCTTGCAACATTGCATTGTTTATTTTGCGACCGTCGCGGGTATACGGTTTTCCTTTGCGCAATTGTATTGACATGCTGGAGGTGGCCTGATATATTTCTTGTACAAACTGTGCAAAGAACAAATAGTTTGTATCTCTTGCAAAACGGTCGTCGATGCAGCTCAGTCTACTTTTGAAATAACTGCAGGGAGTTAATTTCTTCGGACGCTCTTCATCGATTGTGTTTTTGCTCGTCGGAAACTGAACGGGGAAAGCCATCGCCTCAAGGTTAGGAGTTTTGAAAAAGCTTACTGGTTTGTTTCCTTCAGCGGGCGCAACCGAATATATTCCTTCGCTAAAGCTCAAAATTTCCTCTGAAATGTCAGTTGGCTGCAGACATGACTCGAGAGCAATGCCGCCATTAGGTTCATCACCCTCCTGTTGATTGCTGTTTGACTGCTGACTTAATTCAATTGAATCAATAGCCTGTTCATTGTTTTCAGGTTCTGCCTCGCAAAGTGCACCGTTCTCAAAGCTGTCGATTTCCATCATATCTTCAGCATTAAAATCCGTGTCATCTATGCTTTCAGTCTCTTCGTCCTCATCTAGAGTTGGATCGCATAATTCAGCGTCATCTCTGATGGTTATGTCGTTGTACTGTGGATGGACCTCTTTAAGCTTAAGCAAAGCCCTCACTAGTTTAGTCCAGGTTACAGTTTGGAATAGCTGATGGCCTTTATAACACAAACGTCTCTTTAGCTTCACTCTCAAGACTTGAGATTCACTTCTAAGTCTGGGCAAGGCATTGACAGTTTCCTGCACTTCTGATGGGACGCATATTACATTGCCATGAATGGCTCGTTGTTGACCTTTGGGAAGCGGGATTATTTTGGCAAACGTGATGTATTTGCTAATGAGATGTCTCTCCAATATGTTTAAGTCACACAGTTCAGGTGGAATATCTGCGAGCTGTAAATTATTTGCGATGGCGAGTTGTGGCATGCGGCCATTTTTAAGATGTTCGTGACAACAGTGACAGATCCACTCTCTCTTTCTCTCATTTGGTACATTGCACTGCTCTGGATTTTCACAAGAATCGTTACAAACGTGAACAAACTTCCCTGTAAGGCAGGTTTCAACAACATCTGTGTTCTGAGTATACTTTGACCTATCGCAGTATCGCACTTGATTTGCAAACAACGCACGGTGGCAAACTGTACACGCAAAGGTCGGCCCATTTTTGATGTTGGATCGAAAAACCTCAATAGCATCCCTGATCACATTGTTATCCATTTGGTTCGGCTGACTGTCATCCACTTGGTTGGGTCTTCTGATTACGTTTCTGTACTTTTGTCTTATTTTCATTGCACAATACATGTTGTAAGTCATGCCAAACGAATGGTTGTTACTGTATTTATCGCGCATGCGTCGTCTCATCGTTTCTTTCTGTTTGGATCTGAATGCAGGGTCGTTTGCATAACGATTTGTAATATAAGACTTTCGGGTTTGCCTGAAATGAGCATTTAAGCGATAGCGGGTGTTGGTGTATGACCTCTGCCTCTGATTAAAGCTTTTGTCTTGCCTGTAACGGTTTCTGATATATGACCTCCGCCTCTGGTTAAAGCTTTTGTCTTGCCAGTAACGGTTTCTGATATTTGAACTCTGCCTCTGGTTAAAGCTTTTGTCTTGCCTGTAACGGTTTCTGATATATGACCTCTGCCTCTGCTTATAGTTAGAGTCTCTTTGATAGCGAGTGGCTATGTAGGACATCTTTTTTTTTCTGTAACTGTTGGTTTCACAGGATCTCTTTTTGTCTACATATTTATCTTTAGCATACCTTTCCCTCTCTTTTCGATATTTTTTTTGTTTTGCAGTTTCAACATTTTTGCTATGTTTAGCTTTCGTCACCTCCAAAGCCTTTAGTCTTTTTTCGAACCTTACCCTTTGTTCTTTTGAATATTTTGATAGATTTGGCATCTGTTGGGGTTTGTCAGATGTATCGCATTCCACCGTAACTTCACCGCTACAAACGTGCATGAGTTCAATTGCGTCTGATATGTCATCACAGGGAGAGCACTCAGTAGTATCTGCATTAGAGTCTACATTTGCCAAAACTCCATCCACAGAGAATTCATCCTCACTGTTAAAAAGCACAGGAACGAGCTCATATGGTGCATAAGGGCTGGAGCCTAACATAGTAAAGCTTGCGATCAACTTTTTTACCAGGTCTTTTAAATGCGTGAAAGTCAACATGACAGCTGTGCCGGGTACATCTGGGCCAGAGGGAAGTCCATCAGGTCGTCTAGTGTGTGGGTCAAAATAGCCATACCTTCCATGCCGGTCTCGGAAAACAGCGATGCACTGAGAGGTCATTACCAGCAGAGCGGAGTTCACGTCAGAGGTCAAGCACTGAAGTCTCGCTGCAAGGTTGAGGTATTCGCCTACTTCAGGAGAAGATACAAACGTTCCATACATTGAGTTACACTTTGTCAGCACATGCTGCTGTCTTTGGCCAAAAACAATCTCAGGGAGTTCCTGTATATTCAAGTGTCCATGCACCATTGTTCCATCGACACATAACTGTCCCAGTGTAAGGGCATACATTGCATGGCCGCGATCCAAAATCTGATCAAGGTCTGCGCTTTGCAGGTGATGTAACTCGTGCAGGAAAGCTAGAAATGTCACAGAGTTGCAGGTGCACTGACTGTTTTTTGAATCAATATATCTATGATGGCTCTGACTGTAGGATGCTAACACACATGTCACATTAGCATGAGAATGGTCAGGAAAATGTACTTCTCTGTTGCTGTCAGGATCACAATTCTGCACATGTTCAGCTTGTGTTTTGAGCGGAAACTCACCAGACTTACTCCACCTTACTTTAGCCGCTTGGGATCTCTTGCTTTTCTTTGGCATCTCTTCAGCGTGAACTACAGGGAGTGTGACAGTAGGTACAGAGTGTGACAATAGGTACAGGAGGAGATTTCTCAAAACAAACCAGTTTGTAGTGAGATGGTACTTTCTATTTCAAAAAGAAAGATTTTTTTTTTTTTCAAGTTTCTGGGTTTTTTTCAATGGCTCTGGGTTTTTTCATTGGCTCAGGGTTTTTTTAGTTCGGTTTTTTTGTTCATTTCAAGTACTTTAGAAATGAGAATGCCGTAATGATAGCGGTAAATAAGTTAGAGAGAAATAGGGTAGAGACAGGTAGAGGATAGGCAAGCCGTTTTACTGAGCGGTCTCAAAAAAGAGACATCAAAAACGCCATAAGAGGAGATGGGGTTTGGGGGTAGCGAGAAAGATGGGGTAGGGGGGTTTGGATGGTAAAAAAAACAGCAGGCTGCAGGGCCAATAGACGTCTTCTTTGTTCATGTACAGTGTTTAAACCGGAAAGAAAAGAAAACAAACATTAACTTAATTAAATTAATTGCATGAATCTGCTCAGCATGTCTCTGTCAACATTGGCTGGTATACACAGTACTTAGTTATAATGATAAAAGGCAGACATACACACAAGAAAATAATCTGTTAACTAATGTCAGTTACAAACACTGCCCAGTATATAATAGAGGGACTGCAATACAAATGGTTCCTCTGTGCTTAATATTAGCCTATATTAATGAGCCCCAGATAATTATATATTATTAGGCTATTAATATATAGGAGAGAGAGAGAGAGAGAGAGAGAGAGAGAGAGAGAGAGAGAGAGAGAGAGAGAGAGAGAGAGAGAGAGAGAGAGAGAGAGAGAGAGAGAGAGAGAGAACCATAACTTGCTCAATTTTCAACCGATTTACAAACGCTTTGCAGTGTGATTAAAGTATGCAGGGTCATTAACAAATACAATGTGTCATAACTACATCTCTGGCGTTTATAAAAATGCAGCAAGTTATGGTTATTTAAAAAGTGTACCACTTCCAACGCAATGTTATGGGTGAGCAGCTGACTGTGGTAAGCTGGCCGCCAGTGGTGACGTTCGAGACATCTAGTGTTCTATATATGTATCTATGGGTCTATTCACCTTATACTCGCCTTAATGTTGACTTAAGGCTAACACTGCTAGTTATAAACATAGCCAGACACAGGCATCTGAGTAACGGAGTTCAGATTTGCTTTTACTCACCAATCAAACCGAAGCAATGAGTTCTCTGGATGGTCTCTAGAAGATGAAACAACATATTAGACTAGGTTTATCTTTTCTTTTAAATTGAACATATAAACGACATGAAACTACTAGAAAGAGAGAAAGAGTTAAACACACACACACACACGCGAGCGCGTACGAGGCTGAATCCATGGCGTATGCCGTGTTTTCCCGCCGATGTGTTTTCCCGCCAATGTGGTATGGTTTACAATGTGGTATGCTTACGCTGTTGAGAGATTAATTAAATGGCCTATATAACTTGACTACCAACAATTATTGAAGTTTAACATTTTGTTTAACAACTGACCGCTTGAATTTCAGGTTGTAGGCCTACTTTTTTCTCAGTGGCATTTTTACGTTCGCTCGCGCTTCAATCTTGTTCTCGTTTAAGAACAAAGGCGGTTGCATTCCGTTTATTGCTGCGTTATCGTCGTCATCTTCTAGACGAAACGTCTTCTTTAAGATTTGAGACCAATGTTATTTGAGACAAGTCTTATACATTTGCCTAACGTGTAGCCAAAGCGGCCAGTAAAAGGGACTTAGCGTATATTTGGGACTCTGCTTTCCATTGAACGGGTTACGGTAACTAATGTGACGCAGTGACTGCGCAAACTTTGGCTAACCGCTTTTATTTTCGAATGTTCTGCCGCTGTTCACAACATTTAATTCGCCAATATCATTTTCGTTTGGTTTTAATATATCAATTAAATACTTTCCAGTGTTTTTAAAGAAGATTATCGAAATAAACTGTATAAAGACAGGTTCATATAATTATATGTGACTTACCCGACTGTCTTCATCTGTGGAATGACGCTCGTGTCGTCTGGGCTGGTATTTAAAGGCTGTCACGCCACGAGCCGCTGTATCGCGTGCTCCTTCAGATCAACGCTGACATGATAATAACGTAGCCTATAGGCCTATATATCGTTCTGAACAGGTAGTAGTAGGTGGTTGTATGTCTGACACAATCTGTCAGTCGCCTTTTAAAACGACAATAATCGAGCAGTGTAGCCTTCTTGAATGTATGAGTAACAGAGTTATAGAGTGTTTAATCGTATGCGTATTTGACATGTACAAAAAGACTGGTTGCATCAAATGCTGCTTTGAGAGTCTTCATGAACTTCTGACATATCTCTCGACTTGTACCTAGAATTTGAATATATATTTCTCTCAGTAATAATTGATTGTTACCAGGGCTGTAGTGGAGGGGTAAACGCACGTAAACACCGTTTACCGCACCTCTGGAATTAAGGAAATAGCGTTTACGCACCTCTAAATAGCGTTTACGAACCTCAAAGTTCCCTGTGCCTTGTATTCTGCAGTTGGAATAATCGGAAATAAATTTGGTATCATTTTAAAACACCTAAAACAAAGTTGCATATGGTTGAACAAATGAACGCTGTAATCTGAATCATTTTCATCTGCGCTTTTACAGGCCTATGCTATTATGGTCTGTGACCCTCCAATCAGTGCCTTGCGGCTGCGGCGGCAACACCAATCCGGATCCAGGAAAATATGTAAACAGGAAGTATGTAAACACATGGCCCTACGCGTTGTGGATTATCATGCCTGCCTACCTGTCATTAATTAGCCATGGATGTCAGGCGATTTTTTAAGAGACCTTCGAGTGCTCCCGCTCTCCAACAGATTCCCGAAAAAGGCCTCAAGTACAAAGTAAGACTGAAGAGGATCAATTCATATGAGTTGTTTTTGTGATTTATAAAGAGTTAGCTGTAAGAATCCATTGATCAGCTGCACCGTTATATAAGCCGCAGAATCGAAAAATGGGAAAAAAAAGGCGCGGTTTACAGTCCGAAAATTAGGGAACATTATCTGCGATACTTTATTACAGCACAGACACCCGACAATGGTTAATTAGGTGATATTAGAAAATTCCCCACGGCACACCTGACGATCTCTCGCGGCACGGCACACTGGTTGAAAATCACTGTCCTGCTTAATAAATAATAAATCCATAATCTCTGTCGCAGATTATTTCATTGTTTTCTGACTAAACGCAACTGTTTATCGATGTGTTGATTTGATTCGTAAATGGTACAATGGATGTTGAAGGAGATTTGAAACCGTTTGAGCTTTCAATGAAATTCTTTGGGAAGTATGAAGAGCCATATGTATGATGAAGCTGGTAGCTTGCATTAAATGTCTGCGGCCTAAGTTATTTATTTATATATTTTATCTTTTTGGTTATCCTGGATGTATTACTACGTAATGTCTGTGATATCATATCGTAACATCAACCCTGTAATACAAAGACAGGCTTCGAAACAATAATAATCTGGAAAACCTGGGCTGTCATGAGTATTCGTGCTGCGGTGACGTCATTTGAAAGTAAAAATGATGATGGGACAACAACGACAAACTGAAATAATGATTTAATGTCCTTAACCAATAACAACACTCGAACGGGGGGGGGGGGGGGGGGGGGGGGGGCGATGACTACTCCCTCTCTTAAATTAATTAGGAGTAATTTTGCCCTTTCAAAGTAAATAATAAATTGAAAGGTATGGCTGGGACTGGTCTCTCCAATCACTGCATCCCACATGGCCTGTGGAACGACATGTTCGTTGTCCCATGGGGTCCAGGACCCTCCATGTCACCGTCTGGGGAGGGTCCTGTACCCCATGACCTGGACCCTCCTTGTCTCCTTTGATAACATACAGGAAATTAATATATTAGTTTTTGCTTGGACGCGCCTGTTGGATGCAGAGTAAAAAAGTTACACCTAAATGCTTTACAATCAATACAATATATAGCCTATTGTCATTGGA
Organism: Gadus morhua; assembly: GCF_902167405.1. Classification (NCBI taxonomy): domain Eukaryota; kingdom Metazoa; phylum Chordata; class Actinopteri; order Gadiformes; family Gadidae; genus Gadus; species Gadus morhua. Next base: position 23,208,188 of record NC_044069.1, read on the forward strand.
CTCACTTCCACTGAAGTGTGCCCTGACGAGTGGAGGCTCAGTCCCCAGTTGCTCCTTTTCGCCCGCAGATGGGTCACTCTTATAAGGAGGCCAACCTCTAACGGTGGTGAGGGTTGGCCTCCCTCCAGAGTAGCAATTCCACCTCTGTATCCCCCTACCACAATAAAACAGGCTACGTAAGCAGTGCTTATTTAAGGCCGACACTGATTTGAACTTTTACTTCACCTGCTGAAAAAGATATGCAATTGTATAAAAGGAGCTATCAAAATGAGTAATTTAACAAAGTGACTACTGAGCACACTGTATGATCAATTCCTTACATCTTTTAGCACCACGGCCCTTTCGAGGGCACTGGCGGGCCACCGGCCGCTGTTTGCGGGTGGAAACGCACCTAGCTAAATGAGAAATGGGAAAATTGGCATTACTACCACACAACTCGGATAGCTTTCTATCTGAGCGATGACAGTAAAACAAAGTTTCATGCATGATAAGCGGTATGATTTTTAAGTATAGATTTTTCTTTTCTAAACTTTATTCCAATATAGGTCACCTTTATCCAATACCATTGTAAGATGTTTAATGACTGATTCCAATGTAAGCTATAGAAAATAATGTCACAGAGAAAGAGGTTTTAGTATTTTGTGTTGTGTTTTTATAGAATTGCTGCAACCATTATAAGAGGAGGGTTTCTGCAAACTGCCAGTCAGGGGTTAAATTTGAATTATAATTCAACATTTTTAATTATAATTTAATTCCAAATCAAATTATAACTTACTTCTTTGACCAAGCCCTGAACAGTCAGCAGCGTCGTCTCCTCGACCTCTGCCATCTCCCGCAGAGGGACGAGCAATTGACTTCGGGACCTATTAAGCCCCGAGCCTCTGCCTCCAGGTGGGCGGGGGACTTGGACCGGGGCAGCAATGTAGGCCACGGTCTGATGCCTTGGTCAGCATTGTTCTACTTCTAATATCCCCCGTAACTGCTCCACCCAAAATTTTTTATCCTGTAAGACTTCCCCTCCTCTATCCCCTTAGCCAATTCCTCAAACATTATAAATTTAGTTGCCCTCTTCCCATCAGAGACACCCCAGCGGCATAGTTGGGTCAGTGTGGTGACGGCCAAATGCCTCCTCCTCTGAGATGTTCCACTCCTTCACCTTTATCGTCTCTCGCAGAATCACCACTTTGAAGGTGTCGGTGTACAGCTTCTCTGTTCTTTTGTTGAAAGCCATTTTCTGAAAATACATACAAGAGAAAAAAAAACAGTTTTTAGAGGCAAGTTTAATATTCAAGCTAAGATTAAATAAGTAAAAGCACACCCTAGTAGCATATAAAGTTAAAGAACGACCCAGATAATAAAGATATCACGTTGTTGGTCCCCTCCTGCCAACAGAGGGCGCCCCCCCTCTTTTCGCGTCTATTTAAGAGGTGAAATGATGCTGTTACAGAAGTTCCGGAGTTACGGCTGCAGACAGTGCGTGCATGCTGCATGGGAGCACGACGGTCTTATCCAACGGCCCTTTTAACGTCCATCGCAAGCAGCTGTGTTTCAGTATTTTAAGTGACTCCTGAAGTTAGTTTTATTCGCTCTGTGCTTACAATTCCAAACAACGGTTGGTAAAGGCTACTGTTAACATTAGCATAGATAAGACTAGCTCCGTTGAAGTAGGCCAGTTAGACCTCCCCCGTCCACGAGGCAGACGCTAACGGAGCATAGCATGTGGCGCATTCCGCAAAGATAACTAAAGGTAAGATATATATAATTTTAATTAATTTATTATTATTATTTTTAAATACACAAATGTTTTTTCTTACTCCATTTAAGGTGTTCATTTATGACCATTACCGTCAAACTTAAATTAATAGCCAGGGTTACTTTATTTGTTTCAATCGCTGAAAATTCTTGCTCAGCAAAGATAGGGAATACATCACATTTATTATTTGAACCAGTATGAATATGACCGTACATGTATTAACATTAACCAATAACCCGCGCATTATTCAAAGAATACGCGCAAAACTGTCCGGTGGCCGAGTGGTAGGCCTATAACTGCGTTTTGGTCACAAAGACGTAACCGCTATGACGACAGCAGACTGGCTGTGGTCTGCAGATGCCATGGATGGACTTTGCGCGTGCCGTGTTTTTCCCACCGATGTGGTATGGTTATGCTGTTGAGAGCTTAAATAAATTGACTTTATAAATTGAGCAGTGAGCACAAACTAAGAACTTCTGACATGTCCTCTCGACTTGTACCTAGAATTTGAATATCTATTTCTCCTCAGTAACAATTGGTTGTTACCGCAACGACTCTTCATAGTGTGGTTGGGTGTGAAAGAGGATGGTGTTTCCATGGATAGGCTTTGCGCGTGCCGTGTTTTCCCGCCGATGTGGTATGGTTATGCTGTTGAGAGCTTAAATAAATTGGACCTTATAAATTGAGCAGTGAACCACAAAACTAAGAACCTTTGACATATCTCTCGACTTGTACCTAGAATTTGAATATCTATTTCTCTCAGTAATAATTGGTTGTTACCGCAACGATTCTTCATAGTGTGGTTGGGGGTGAAAGAGGATGGTGTTTCCGTGGATAGGCTTTGCGCGTGCCGTGTTTTTCCCGCCGATGTGATATGGTTATGCTGTTGAGAGCTTAAATAAATGGACTTTATAAATTGACTACGAACAATTATTGAAGTTTAACACCTTTGTTCAGCAAACTTGACCACTGACGGCTTGAACTTTAGGTTGTACTTTTTTTCTTCTCAGACATTGCTCTTGTTTTTTTCCTTTTACGGGTAAACTAATCTGACGTCGTGACTCCGCAAACTTGGCCCTACTGATTTTATGTTCGAATGTTCCGCCGCCGTTCACAACATTTACTTTTCGTTTGGTTTTATTATATAAATGATTATACTTTCGAGTGTTTTTAAAGTAGATTATCGAAATAAACTCTGTATAAAGACAGGTTAATATATGTCACTTACTTTATCTGTCGTCTTCTATCTGTCTTTTCTTCTGTGGAATGATGCTCATGACGTCTGGGCTGGTATTTAAAGGCTGTCACGGCACGAGCCGCTGTATCGCGTGCTCATTCAGATCAATGCTGACATGATAATAACGTATAGGTCGTTCTGAACAGGTAGCTTGGTTGTATGTCTGACACAATCCTGTCAGTCCCCTTTTTAAAACGACAATAACTGAGCAGTGTAGCTTTCTTGAATGTATGAGTTAGTTGTCCTGTTAGTGATGGACTGTTTAATTGTATTCGTATTTTACACTTATCACAGACAGATCTTGCTTGCATCAAATGCTGCTTTGAGGGTCACTCAACACGGATGCTTCCTGTTGCATCCAGGAGGCCACCGGACCACTCACCACAGGAGCTGATGCACATTCTTCATGCTGAACTTTACACCGTTGTCCCACCATCCACTGAATTGAACACCATTCAGACTCATGGCTGTATCAGGTACGAGAATGAATGATTACAAACCACCAATACATCAGCAAATCTTTTTTCGTGCGTTTTCTAAATAGTTGTGAGCAGTCACACACTAAGAATTTCTGACATATCTCTCGACTTGTACCTAGAATTTGAGTATCTATTTCTGTCAGTAATAATGATTGTTACCACAACAAGCTCTTCATAGTGTGGGTGGGGGTGAAAGAGGATTGTGTTCATCAGTTTCTGTGTTCATGTGTGTGATGGATGATGTTCTGACTGGTCTGTCCCCACCCCCACTCCACAGCAGTGACATGCGTGTGGTGTGTAGAGACTCCAACGGTTGTGTCAGTGTTCTCTCGCTAACGGCGCCGGGGCTAGAGACCACGGCCCCAGGGGAAGGCTCTGAGGCCTGGATCACAGCCATCTCCTTCTAGGACACCCAGCTGCTCTACTCAGGTAACCCCCCCCCACACACACACGCCACCGGTTTCACTCACTTTTAGAAGTGGGGCAGGGTAGGCTAAAGCAGATAACATGAATTCAGACTAGGGATCGACCGAATATATCGGTCGGCCGATATTATCGGACCGATATTCGCGTTTTTTACGTGTATCGTATCGGCCGATACGCGGCTGATTTTCGCCGATATTTTTTCACTTTTTTTTTTTTTACTTGTTCTACCTCACCTGTTTTTAATATTTGTTAAATATTGCTCATCAAATTTTTCTTACTTGTTTTACCTCACCTGTTTTTAATATTTGTTAAATATTGTTTTTTATATTGAAGTTCAATAAATGTTCCTTTTTTTAAATTGAGACTTGTAACATTTGTTATCAGTGTAATTTTTATGATTGAGGGAGCAAAAGCAGTATCGGCTCTAAATATCGGTATCGGCGTATCAGAGTATCGGCTAAGGCTGATGAAAAAATATCGGTATCGTATCGGCCCTAAAAAATCTGTATCGGTCGATCCCTAATTCAGACTTATAGATTTTATTATAAAAAACAATACTTTATAAAAAAAATATTTTTTTTTAATTTGAGCTGCTATAATGCCGTTTCCCCTCGGTGATGAATGAAGTACATATGTATTTATGTATCTATCAATATAGTTGTTGGGGTGTTTGTCTCCCAGCTGAAAAAGTATTTGAATCAACCACCAATGTCGCTGGAGAGGGAGGCCCAGAAAGGGCCATCAAGGCCTCAATTCAGTCAAACTACAGGAGTCGGATGATAAGCATATTAACTAAAGTTGTGTGTGTGTGTGTGTGTGTGTGTGTGTGTGTGTGTGTGTGTGTGTGTCACAGCAAGCTGAAAGGCTGGGACCCCAGGATGGAGCTCTCCTCTCCCACTTTCACCAGCAAGAGGTAAATAAACAGCCCTAGCTAGCTTCACTAATTATCCTATCTTAGCCTTTTGGAGAAAACGCCACTTTCTGACTCTAAACCTATGTTGGGTCATCTGCTGTCTCACCTCCGTTTCAGTTAAGAAGTCATAGAATAGGTATTTAGATATTTGATATTTTTTTATATTAGTAAAGTGAGGATCTAAAATGTAACATATCACGTTTCGGATGATCACAGAGGGGTATATGCACTACACGTCTACCAAATATCTTGTCAGGACAATGCCAATGTCAATCAATATACTGAAATAAACACGAGGTTTACTAATTTTCTTATGCTTACTGCACATCTTGATATCTTTTTAATAACATAATTATAAGGAAATCATTAACAAATTGACACACTTGTACCTTCAGTAATATGGCCGTCTGGTCAACCTCGGACATTTCAACACACTAACTAAATCACGTAACTAAATCATTTTTCAACCGTTCTCCATCGTTCAAACCATTAAAAATATTTGTATCTTCACTAATATCTAAACAAAATTTTGTTTAGATATTGGACCCCTTTGATAATGAGTACGCCATATATGGATACCAATATAATTGATGGGGTGTCAGATGTGTGACGGCCCTCTGACTGTCTTTGTGTAACTTGGGGGCATCTCTGCTCCGCCCCGTCTTTCTCTCCTCTCAGGAATTCTGATGGCTAACAGACTAGTAGCTGTGCACCAATGTGCGTGGTGTTAAACCCTTGATTGGCGTTCGTGGAGACACTTGTTAAGTTTAAAATATAATTGTTAAACTTGGTCTATTTTGTTCTGTTTGGTGTCTGGACGAGAGAGGGGAGCATTTCTTTTGTTTTGCACAGCCTTCACATAGTGTTAATTTGTGCTTTTTATGTAGCTTGGGGCAAGACGCAGCACTTGGACTCACCGTTGTGCACTCAAAATTGCGGGGCTTCCCTGTAGGTTTACGGCTTCATCCCTTTGGGTGTTGCTGAGCGCTGCCAGTAGTGTTGTGGTGACCGCGGTTAGCAGCAGTTGTCTCGGGGGCACATCCATGGGCTTGGGGGGAGGCGCCAGCGTGCTGGTCTTCTTTTCCACCCCATGGGCTTCAGTGCATAAATACCCGCTGCCAGTAGCCACATGAAGACTAGGGTTGAGCTTAGTAAGATAGATTTTGGTATAGGTAGTCAGCTAGAGGGAACGCATCGTCTGCGAGGTGGTCATGTGCCTCTAGTGCCCAGCGGAGGTGTCACTTGGTCTGCGCTCTTGTGCCCATATACATTATGCACTGGTTCATTAAGCTATTCAGGCTGAGTCATGGCTTGCATATAAATGTTTTTTGAAGCTCCTTCTAAGGAGTTACTGGAATGATTTACTAAGGCTAAATTATTACAAAATGACGGGCATTTCATGAACTGAAAAGAAAAAAGAGGATGTTAAAGAATGTCTAATAGCAAATCTTGCAAAAGGTGACATTTTGCCTAGGTCTGTCTTGTCTTCTCTCCCAGCGTTGTAAAGGAGCTGCCTCCGCCTGTGTCAAAGGTTGACCAGACGGCTTCAATAATATCTAAACAGAATTTTGATATCATTTATACTTTTTTTCCGATTCACAGTTTTAGTTTCATACCGGATTCGTTTTCAGTTGGTTCAGGACCCTCCCAGACGGGGGACTAGGAGGTCCTGGACCCTTTTTGATATTGATACGTTAAAAACGATGTTAACAAGACATCCACCTTAACGAAACCATGTCGCTGGGGTGTCGGATGGGAAAAGGGCAACGAAATCATGCTATTTGAGGAATTGGCAAAGGGAATAGAGGAGGGGAATTCATACAGAATAAAACATTTTGGGTGGAGCAACTACGGGGACATCAGAGTGATGCTCACAAGGCATCAGACCGTGGCCTATATCGCTGGCGCGGTCGAAGTCCCCGCCCACCTGGAGGCAGAGGCTCAGGACTTAATATGTCCCGAGTCAATGCTCGTCTTACTTCTTTGACCCAGCCCTGAACAGTCACCAGTGTAATGTCCTCGACCTCTACCATCTCTCGCAGAGGGACGAGCATTGACTCGGGTTCAGGACCCTCCCAGACAGGGAGAAGGAGGTCCTGGACCCCTTTTTCGGAGCATCACTCTGATGTCCCTGTAATTGCTCCACCTTCTCTATCCCCATTATATATTAATTTCCTGTAGGTTATCAATGGAGACAAGGGGGTCCAGGTCATGGGGTACAGGACCCTCCCAGACGGGGAGAAGGAGTTCCTGGACCCCAGTGACAATGAACACGTCATTCCACAGGCCATGTGGGATGCAGTGATTGGCAAGACCGTCACAGCCATACCTTTCCATTTATTATTTACATTTGAAAGGGCAAAATTACTCCAAATTAATTTAAGAGAGGAGTAGTCATAAGCCCACCTTTTCGAGTTTGTTGTTTTACTGACATTAAATCATTATTTACATTATTATTATTGACCCCTTTTGATATTGATACGTTAAAACAATGTTAACGAGACCTAACAGTCGCATACATCACTGTCCCTGTTAAGATTGTGACTTTAATAGAGCAAAAGAGGGTCCAGGAGAGGCAAATGACAGCAAAGGATGCATTGGCTGGCACCACAAATACTAACGTCGTCGCTGGGGTGTCGGATGGGAAAAGGGCAACTAAATTCATTGTATTTGGAGAATTGGCAAAGGGGATAGAGAAGGTGGAGCAATGACAGGGACATCAGAGTGATGCTCACAAGACATCAGACAGAGTCGCCTACATCACTGCCCCTGTACAAGTCCCGCCCACCTGGAGGCAGAGGACCCGGGACTTGGTATGTCCCGGGTCAATGCTAATCAGTCTGTCGTAGCTTGGTATCTCCCGGGGAGGCAACTTCAAACCATTAGAGGTTGGCCTCCCTATAAGAGTTACACATATGCGGCCCAGAAGGAGCAGCTAGGGTTTCTCCTCCAGTCAACAAGACACACTTGTTTGTCCAGGTCGTAGCGTTCAGGACCCTCCCAGACGGGGAGAAGGAGGTCTATTTTATGTATTAAAGAAAGATATTGGGATTATTAAAAGGCATGAAGCACTGAACCACGCACAAAAAGGTTAAAATCAAGCAGTTACCAAACGTATTAACTATATATACTTTACATCAGGGCTTCAACATCAAATCAATTATTAAATTGGTGTTGGCAATGAATTTCATTGTCCATCCATTAAATGATTTGGTGAGATGTTTTTCAGAATGGTCACTCATAGCCAGAGCACTTAAAATGTACACCAGCAGCAGGTGAGGTGGGTGGGGTGGGGCGCCACTTTAGACGCCACACCGTCTCACTGATGGGCTGATGCATGCTCCTAGAAATGCAATTCCTGAAGGTATTGATTGGTATTGTTACTTTGGAGAATTTGAATATTTATTACGCTCAGTAATAACGATTGATTCAGCAAAGCAGGGTGTCCTACTCCCACCTCCCAACATCCTGCACAACTGGAGTTGTCTTTTTAAAAATCCAACAAATATCTCCAGAGGCCACAAGACATCAGACAGTCGCCTACATCACTGCCCCTGTACAAGTCCCCGCCCACCTGGAGGCAGAGACCCGGGACTTGGTATGTCCCGGGTCAATGCTAATCAGTCTGTCGTAGCTTGGTATCTCCCGGGGAGGCAACTTCAAACCATTAGAGGTTGGCCTCCCAATAAGAGTTACACATATGCAGCCCAGAAGGAGCACCTAGGGTCTCTCCTCCAGTCAACAAGACACGTGGTGAAGGAGCATGAAGGAGTGGCAAATCTCAGATGAGGAGGCATTGAGCACGCCATATATGGACCCGGGACTTGGTATCTCCCGGGAGGCCAACCTCAAACAGTTAGAGGTTGGCCTCCCTATAAGAGTTACACATATGCAGCTAGGGTCTCTCCTCCAGTCAACAAGACACACTTGTTTGTCCAGGTCTTAGCGTTCAGGATCCTCCCAGACGGGGAGAAGGAGGTCTATTTTATGTATTAAAGAAAGATATTGGGATTATTGAAAGGCATGAAGCATTGAACCACGCACAAAAAGGTTAAAATCAAGCAGTTACCAAACATGTATATATATATATATATATATATATTAATATATGTATATGTATATATATATATATATATGATATAATATATATATGTGTGTATCTATAATATTATATATATATATATATATATATATATATATATATATATATATATATATATATATATATATATATATATATATATATATATATATAGTATACTTTACATAAGGGCTTCAACATCAAATCAATTATTAAATGGTGTTTTCACAATAGTCACTCATAGCCAGAGCACTTAAAATGTACACCTGCAGCAGGTGGGGTGGTTCACATTCTTTTTTTACTCTGCATCCAACAGGCGCGTTCAAGCAAAAACTTGTATATTAACTTGTGTCGTAGCTTGGTATCTCCCGGGAGGACCAACCTCACACAGTTGGACCTCCCTATAAGCGCTATGCATATGCGGGCCACAAGGAGTGTTCATCTGTTCTGTTTCAGCACACCACACTTAGCCAATGGTTGTATAACGCGTCACTACGTATCGTTCATAGCTATGTTGACAAGCAAACCACACACAAAACCGCCCACATTCCTATGCGGAGAACAGCCCGATCTGGCAACACAGACCTTATCATCATCTCTGTAGCCGGCTGAGTCAAACACGCTATGATATTTGCTTCATTCATCACCAGCCAAATTGGCTGGCGACTTTACAATCTTACACGCAAAAGTTATTTTCTACCTGCATCTGGTGGGTTGGCAGGTGTTAATTTTAAGCTCTTGCTATGAGTGACCATTGTGACTGTGTGCGTGGTTCAGTGTGTTGGTAACTGTGCTTTGTGTGTTGGTAACTGCTTCGTGTCTTTTAATACTCCCAATATCTTTCTTTTATACAGAAGATGCTGCTGCTACTGCTGCTGCCTCAGCACTACACTTGACGAGAGTCTGCACTACGGTCTGTCCAAAGGCTGCATCCCACATGGCCGGTGGAACTACGTGCTCTTTAGCACAGGGGTCCAGGACCTCCTTGTCCCCAGTCTGGGAGGGTCCTGAACCCCACGGCCTGGACCCCCTTGGGGGAGGGGGGAATTAATTTGGCCTTTTCAAATTGAAATAATAAATGGAAAGGCATGGCTTGGACAATCTCTCCAAAGGCTAATGCCTCCTTTGCTCTCATTTAATAACTGGAGGAGAGACCCTAGCTGCTCCTTCTGGCCCGCATATGCATGGCGCTTATAGGGAGGCCAACCTCTAAGCTGTGAGGTTGGGCTCCCGGGAGATGCCAAGGCCGGGTCTCTGCCTCCAGGGCGTACACAAACAAGTGTGTCTTGTTGACTGGAGGAGAGTCCATAGCTGCTACTTTGGCCCGATATGCATGGCGCTTATAGGGAGGCCAACCTCTAGCGGTGAGGTTGGCCTCCCGGGAGATACCATGGCCCGGGTCTCTGCCTCCAGGTGGGGGCGGGGACTTGTACAGGGTCAGTGATGTATGTTGTCTGTTGTAGTTGTTTCATGTTTGTTGGTTTTAATAAATCCAGTTTCTGACTAAACTGAAGTGTTTATTGATGTGTTGATATGAATTTAAATGGTATATCCTCTGGATTCATTGCATGTTTGTGGCTATAATTATCAACCCTGTAATGCAAAGACAGGCTTCAAACATTGCTTTCAGGAAAACCTGGCCTGTCATGAGTATTTGTGCTGCGGTGATATCGTTTGAAAGTAAAAACTTATGATGGGACAACAAAGTCAAACGGAAATTGAATCTCACAATTATATATGTTACCAAAACAAAGTTGGTGCTTTTTGGCTTAAACTCAAAAGTACAAATCTACCCATACTATATACAGTATAACTACACAAAACAGCGTATACAATGTACAGTATATTATACTTTCATACAGGTGATCAAACCAAGGATCCGCTCTCTACAATGTCCCATGTGGAGCAAAGGTTATCTTATGAAAAGGTAAGAAAGCCCTTCAGTGTCTACTACTGACGGTACACTTGACAGTGTAGTACGGTCTACAGCTATGCTTAGAACGCTTCCGAACATCGCCGAAACTCCACCGGATGTTTTGGAGATGACGGATGTTTTGGAGATGACGTATCTCCCTCAGATGGTGGTGTGGGTCAGCCATCTTCGTTCGTTACCACACTCCGGTTGCATTGTGGGATAGCGTTGTGAACTCCGTTGTTTACTGTGGCGGTAGTACGCATTCGGAAACGTTTTCCGTAGGCTAACTACACAATGCGTACGGAGCATTCGGACGCCATATTATTTATTCCGTACTACAAAATGCATACTATATAGCAGTCAAGTATGAGTATTCGGATTCAGCCAAACTAATAAAATGTGCCTTCCCGTGCGTGTTTTGAGAAACCAGTGAGAGTTAACGCTGTCCTCAATTTACATAACGCATTCTTCATTTACAGTCTGCCGGCTAATGGTAGTAGTAGTAGTGGTAGGAGGGAGCAGTATAAATGTTTGAATAGCTTTATTCAAGTGAGGGATTTGAACAGAGTTCCAAATGTTAAAATCGGATTGCAGTGTGTGTTTGTGTGTGTGTGTGTGTGTGTGTTTCACCCGGCCGATGTTATCTCTGTGTGTGTGTGTGGTGTGTGGTGTGTGTGTGTGTGTGTGTGTGTGTGTGTGTGTGTGTGTGTGTGTGTGTGTGTGTGTGTGTGTGTGTGTGTGTGTGACCAGCCGGATGTGTCTGTGTGTGGTGTGTCTGTGTCTCACCAAGGCCGGTGTGTGTGTGTGTGTGGTGTGTGTGTGTGTGTGTGTGTGTGTGTGTGTGTGTGTGTGTGCGTGTGTGCGTGTGTGCGTCTGTGCGTGCGTGCGTGTGTGTGTGGGTTTAGGGAGACTGCCTGAATGTCAACGGAAATCAATGAAACCAACTGAAAACTAATCCGGTGTCAAACTAAAAATGTGATTCTGGAAAAGGTTTAAAAGCTATCGAAATTTCGTTACAGATATTATTGAAGATACAAATGTCTACATTCTGTTTAATTGTTTCAGCGATGGTAAACGGCTGGAAAATGATTTAGTTACAATGTCTTTAGTAATTTAAGTGTCAGAATGGGCAGACTGCCTCAATGGGACAAACTGTAGAATATGACGGTTTGAAACTAAAACTGTGAATCTGAAAAAACTATAAATGGTATCGAAAATTCTGTTTCAATATTATTGAAGATTACAAATATTTAGATCTGTTTAATTCCTTGAATGATGGTAAACGGTTGAAATTTGACCAAGTTATGAAGGTTTGAATGTTGGAAGGGTTGAATCGGATCAAGGATGAATCAGCGTTTTTTTAATTTTGAATGGGAGTGAATGGGGAATTTTCGGTGAATAACGTTGAATATCTCGGGAATTATGAATAATATCAATAAGAAAAATAATAGCACAATAGTACTAATGGAGCTGAACGTTTTAATGTTTGAATGATGTTTCTACGTTGAAGTATGTTGAAGGAGTCGCCTTGCGAAAAAGTGGCGGAATATTTATAATAAAAGTTAAAACTAAAACTGTGAATCTGAAAAAACTATAAATCCATAGCGAAATTCATGTTTCGATATTATTGAAGAGACGAATGTGTAAATCCGTTTAATTCTTTGAATGATGGTAAACGGTTGAAATTTGACCAAGTTATGAAGGTTTGAATGTTGGAAGGGTTGAATCGGATCAAGGATGAATCAGCCTCATTTGAATATCGAATGTTAGAGACCACTGATTGGTCAACGAGCTGTTGCCATGGCAAACGGTTAGAGTGAGAGCAACTGAAAACGAATCCGGAATTAAAACTAAAACTGTGAATCTGAAAAAACTATAAATGATATCGACATTCTGTTTGAAGATTATTGAAGATACAAATGTGTAGATCTGTTTAATTCTTTGAATGATGGTAAACGGTTGAAATTTGACCAAGTTATGAAGGTTTGAATGTTGGAAGAGGGTTGAATCGGATGAAGGGTGAATCAGCGTTTTTTTGAAATTTGAATAGGGAGTGAATGGGGCATTTTCGGTGAATAAAGTTGAATATCTCGGGAATTATGAAGAATATCAATGAAGAAAAATAATAGCACATATATACTAATGGAGCTGAACGTTTTAATGTTTGAATGATGTTTCTACGTTGAAGTATGTTGAAGGAGATACGCGCAGTAGAAAAAGTGGCGGAATAAAATAACTAGAATTGCAATCCCTGAAGGTATTTGCGGTGTGAATGCTAACGCTGAAATGCTCCGCTCTACTGCTGAAGCTGCACGTTGAAGAATCGTTGCAATGAATCTAGGACATCTGCTGAACATTTTGAATGTAGAATGAAGTCTGTAGATGAAACTATGAATCAGTTGAATGGTTTTTGAAGTCATCCTGCTAAAGTTCTGCTGACGCTGAAATGGCTCCGCTCTACTGCTGAAGCTGCACGTTGAAGAATCGTTGCAATGAATCTAGGACATCTGCTGAACATTTTGAAGGTAGAATGAAGTCTGTAGCATGAATACGCTGAATCTAGGAAAATCTGCTGAACATTTTGAAGGTAGAATGAAGCCTGTAGAATCAATACCCTGAAATCTAGGAAATCTGCTGAACATTTTTGAAGGTAGAATGAAGTCCATTAGAATGAAGACGCTGAATCTAGGAATCTGATGAACATTTTGAAGGTAGAATGAAGTCTGTAGAATGAAGACACTGAATCTAAGAAATCTGATGAACATTTTGAAGGTAGAATGGAGTCTGTAGAATGAAGACACTGAATCTAGGAAATATAATAATTACGAATGAATGGGACTGAACAATTGAATGATTCTGAATTTAGAAGAACTGAAGCTAAATTGAATTAACAAATCTGAAATACAATACACTGAATCTAGGAAATCTGCTGAACCTTTTGAATGTAGATTGAAGTCTGTAGAATGAATTATGAATGAGTTGAAGGGTTCTGAAGTAATACTGCTAAAGTCTGCTGACGCTAAAATGCTCCACTCTGCTGCTGAAGCTGAATGTTGAATCAATACCCTGAATCTAGGAAATCTGTTGAACATTTTGAAGGTAGAATGAAGTCTGTAGAATGAAGACACTGAATCTAGGAATAATAATAATTACGATTGAATGGGACTGAACAATTGAATGATTCTGAATTTAGAAGAACTGAAGCTAAATTGAATTAACAAATGAATATTAAGACTTTGAAAAGTTTGGAAATGTTGAATAATGCGCACAAGATGTGAGGTTGCAATAAGCTTGTACCTACAGAAATAGCTCCCTCACACTCAGTTGATTACTTGAGTTGCTACGACATGCTCCACCATGTAAACCTTTGAGTCAAACCATTTGTAATGCCCACGTACCTCTTGGTTAATCAGACATGATACATTTTTTTAGTCACTTCATTTACATTTTATTACATGAAAATATCAAAGGCATAAAACTAACATGAAAACAAAGCTCAACTTTGGGTCCCATCAGACTATCACACATTTGTGTGTCTTGCATCATCAGCCTTAGACTCTCCAAGCATTAAAGGAAAAACTCTTTAAAACCCTTATTAGGGGAAAAAGGAGAAACCTTTAGGTAGGCCAAGTCAAAGAGAGATCCCCTACCAGGACGGCTGAGCATGCGACACGTGTGTGTGTGTGTATGTGGTTAGTGGGAGGGTTTGGGAGTCTCTGGTTCATGAGTGACTCGCCAGTGAGTAGCCAGGTGACAAAGGGCAGTGACTGCCTGGAGTTAACCTGTTCTTGTCCTGAAGAAGGGGTTAGCTGTCTTTGGGGTTTGCATCGGGAGTTCTGCAGAAAATCCTTTCTTTGCTTTGGAAGTGAGTCCTGTCTCCAGCTGGATGACTGACAGCAACAGTCGTGTCTTTGTTGTGTTGAACTCTCCATTTGCAGAAGAAGTAGACTCTTTCAAAGTAGACTGCTGTAAAGATAGAAAGGAAAATGTTACGATAAAACACATGAACCAACTGTGCATTTAATCACCAACAGAAGACACGAGTCCAAACGTTAAGAATAAACTCTACTTACAGATATGAGTCGCAGAGTAGAGCTGCTACTGATTCACTTCAGTTGAACTCTCCATGCAGACCCTGAACCCGACAGAGGCCAAGTGAGAAAAGAGCAGCAGCAATTAGTCACATACATGGTTTTCACATTATAAGTTCCATCAACTGTTTATGGTGTGCATGCAATTCAATTTATAAATTGTACTTACAAAATGCTCGGGTCCATCTCAAAATGATTGAATGTCGCTTCTGCACTCGGCCTCGCCAGTGTCACTAGGCCCATCCATTCCAGGTCCATCTTCAACCCCTCCCATAGCCTGAAATCACATCCAAATGTGCATGTTTTATTCATCTTACAATGGATAGATGAGGAAAACCGATAACAATCAAACCATTACAGAACCATTATAAGAGTCATACAACATTTATATTAGAAATACATAGTGACGTACATGTCACCATTGCAGAGAACTGTAAAGGACAATGATGACCACTGATTGGTCCCTCTCTGACCTCTCTGGTCTGTCAGGCTTGTTGTCTGTCCGGCTTTTTGCGAAGGCACACGGTTTGTGGGGGGGGGGTGCCTGGTCCACTGGTGATATTTTGAGCTCCAGGGCCTCCCTCCGGACAGCTGGGAGCCACTCATAACGACAAACTCAAAGACAAAATAATGTTTTAAGTACAGTGAAGTAGAAGTGCTGCAGGAGCGATAACAAATCCTTACAATTCCACGAGTTACAAGGTACTTACCTGCGTTTCCTGAAGCCCTGTAAGAATCTGGGACGTGTAAAATTCTATTTTATGTGATATCAAGGCTGATATTAAAAGGGATCATATTAAAAGCTCAACTTCCTTTAGTTTGCTATGTGTGATCATTTTAACTTTGCCGCCCAGAACAATATAATATTTATTTTAAACCATTTTTACATTTGTTTGAAATTTTTTTGACTGTTTTAGGTGAGATTGTCCCTCCATCCCTCCCTCCCTCAGCCAAGCAGATGTTGCAGCTTGGCTGACAGGACAATCCCACCCATTAACTCATTTCAGTATTTTTCGTATGTTTGGTTTGAGTGATATTTTTGTTTGAGTAATATTACGAGAAAAAATGAATGACTTTAGTCTAACTTTAATCTGTTTTATCGCATGAAATCAATTTGCTTATTTCGAGAAAAAATGAATGACTTTAATCTAACTTTAATCTGTTTCATCGCATGAAATCAATTTGCTTTTTTAGATGAGATTGTCCCTCCATCCCTCCCTCCCTCAGCCAGGCAGGATGTTGCAGCTTGGCTGACAGGACAATCCCACCCATTAACTAATTTCAGTATTTTTCAAGTGAATATTTGGTTTGAGTGATATTTTTGTTTGAGTGATATTTTTGTTTGAGTGATATTTTGAGAAAAAATGAATAACTGTTAACTTTAACTTTAATCTGTTTTATCTCATGAACTCAATTTGCAACGATCAATGCATTTCACAATGCTTTGTTGTTTGACACTTAATTGATATTTATACATTTTCTGATGTTAGTGTACAGTAAACAGGATTGTGGTAGCTGTAATACGATTGTAGGACACCAGAATGGAGACATCGCTGCGGTCGGGAGATGTAAATGCTGTCCAACAGTGTATTTTTATCCGTGGTAGCAGCGGTGATAAGTTGCGCGTAACCTTTAGCACGAAACAGTTCATAAATCGGCTTGTTTGCACCGGACAACAGATTTTCATTGAAGTCTCCGCACACTATGATTGGGTGATGATCCATGACTTCGAGTGAATCTAAAAGGCTTTGCAAATTTTTTAGAAATAAGTGCACACTGTAGCTCGGAGGCCTGTAGACGGCAGCAATCAGCGCAATGAACGGGGCTTCTAGTTTAATGACGGTAAACTCGATATCTGTAGCGTTCTGTATGTAGCGTTTTTTCACTGACTCGGATGTGGTTTCTCACATAAATAGCAACTCCGCCACCATTTTTGTTTGAAATGTGAGGGCAGTTTGTGTAAGAGACATTCCTATTACGGTGAAACAATGTGTAACCTTCCAAGTGGATACTTTCGGAAACAAAAGATCCTTGCAGGTGAGTTTCTGTTAGACAGAGGACGTCTGCGAGACAAAGTTCATGATGACTTTTGATGTCAGCGACGTGAGCCGGTAGTCCTTCGGTGTTATGATGGATGACGGTGAGAACGTCCTGTCGGTTTAAATGTCGCCGAGATATGAAATAGAGGCATAATGTGCTGAAGTGAAGCTTCTGTCATGCTCGCAAGACCTGTGTGAACTTCTGGATTGGCATATATTTTTTCTCATCCAAATCGAGAATATGTAGTCCACTGAGGGAAGTTACTCTGGCTGAGAGCCACATAGGCCATGCCGGGTTCAAAGATGTGTTTTAGCGATACTGCTGCTGAGGATTTGGTCATACCTTGAACCTTGTGTATTGTACACGCAAACGCAAGTTTTAGAGGAAACTGTCTGCGAACCACTCCCCTTTGCTTCAGATTCTCTTCGTCTCTCTCAATGTACACAATATTGTCAGCTGCACTTACATTGTTGGGATTTCTCGACACATCCAGTTCTAGACCGAGTTTACTGACATGTGGACCGTCGTCACTGATCACTATTTCCGCAATACACGCAAAAGTTCCGTTGCACAGACCAGACTGAACATTGACGTTTCTGGTAAGCATGACGCGTGCACCAATGGCAAGTTTCAATGAGTCAGCGAGCTCTCGGTTGTTCCCGTGAAAAGGTGTAGCTTGTTTTGCCATTCTTCCAGTTTTGGGATCTTTCTTATAGTCGTGGGCATCTATCTTCATGATGTCCGAGTGAAACAGCGCTAGCGTTGTTGAATTATGGGCATCAACCTGTTTGTTTGTGGCAAAAATATGCAGTATGTCTTTTGGACAGAGTGCTGGAATCGTGACAGCCTGTGAGAGCAAAGCTTTGTCCTGTCCTGACAATACATCATCTTTCTCTTTGACGCGGATGCGGTTTAGCGTCTCGGCAAAAGCGACATCGTCTTTCTGGCGCATGATCTCCGTCAATGTGATTATCTGAAATTGGTCACGCCAGAGGTCGATTCGAGTGGGATCGTACACGCACAGCGGTTTCGACTGTCTGACCGGGGGAAGTTGATAAAAATCTCCGACGGCGAGAACTGACATTCCACCAAAAGGTCTTTGATTTCCCTTAATTTGTTTCAATCGCATGTCTACGTAGGCAAACAGATACTTTGAGACCATAGATACTTCATCAATGACTAGTATCTCAGCATTTGAAAGATCTGCCCTGACTTCGTCTAGTTTATTGCCAAGGCCTTGGAAAGGAGGCTTTAAATTTCTCGGTAGCTTGAAGAGACTATGCAATGTCACGCCGGATATGTTGAACGCCGCAGTACCAGTGAAAGCCGTGAGGAGTACGGAAGGTTTGGAAATGTCGGCTTTCTTCTGCGTTACGGGGAAGTCGAGACAATATTTTGGATCCTTCTGCGTGGATGCATTTGATGAGGTGGGACTTGCCTGTTCCTGCACCGCCATTGATATAATAGAAGAACCGTTCTTCATTTGAACCACAGACACGCTTTATGCACCAGTCTCTGACGGCATAGAAAACAGACGCCTGCTTTTGGTTTAAGCTTCGATACATTTCTTTCAACACTGTCGGATCCATCTCAGGGGCTTCACTCATGATGGCACCTTCTGGTCTATTTTCTGACCTAAGGTTGTAGTCTGGCACATTCTCTTGGACGTTATCCTCATCGGCTGGTCTCGCGTCAAGTTCTTCAATGCACTCTAACCTTTGCAGTTCACATTCAGGAGCCAGATTACACCATTCGTTTCTTATGCAACCATTCTGTTCGTACTCTGCGATGGCACTATCGATGTCTTCCCTGTGTTTCTCATATTTCTCTCGGTTTCGTTTCACAATGTCAGACACTAGCTCGGCGTACTGTGAACCAGGTAGCTGAACGCCTGCATGGTCATGGAAGGACTTGTAAGTGGGGAAGTTTATGGACTTGAGCTGTGTCTCTGAGCGATAAGGCAGGTAAAGCTTTAGCAATGTGCCGTGAAATTGCTCAGGTTTCTTTTCCTGCGAGACATGGTAATACTTGATGACAGCGGGCTTATCCTTTGTTCTCTTCTGAACGAATCCCATTTCATTGAGCAGGGGAATAGCTTTTGCACCTTGGGCCTGTTTGCCATAGACAATTCTACAAGTGGCAGCGAAATCAGCCAAACACATTGACTCAAACTCTGGCGATTCTGGTCTCGATTTGTACTTGTCGGGTAAGCCTGTCATCCACACATTAACCGAGTCTGGTGTTTTGTTCTCTAGGTGCGACATGGGATAACTCATTTTCAGCGGGTTGTCATCGGTCTGTACAAATATCACGCTGCGGGAACACCGTTTCATGTTCAGACTACATGCACGAGCGACGCACTCTTGAGCACTGACCTCTCTTTTTTTGGAGTACGCCTGCATCACTTGTTTCATCTCGTCACTTTCATTGAGATTTTCATGATTTGAGTTCTCAATCATTGTCTTAAGGTATTCGCTTAAACCGTGCTCGGCCTTGCTGATGTAGCTGCAGATATAGGCAATGCAAGAGTACGGGTTTAGAATATACTGTATATCCATGTTTGCGTCCCACGCTAAGAGCAGTGTTGGATTATAGCCGTTTACGTAAGCTTCTTTGGGATCACGCTTTAGTACCACCTCACTTTTTTTTGCCTTAACACGGAGACAATCCTGGTATTGGTCAACTGTAAGATCGCACAAGGACAATATCTGCTCTAAACTCAGAGATTCGCTCTCGGGATTGTTAAGCAACCGGTTTAGTGCTGTGAGCTTTCTTGTCGCCACCGACGTTCTTTCATCTTCACCGTCACATTCTTCAGATCTTACTATCATCGTCTCGGGGGAAGGTAATTTCGGAAATCCAAAACGGCAGTTGGCACCGAGATATTTAATACACGTCTTTGAGTGTGTCTTGCTGTGCATTTGAACCCCGCTAACTTTTTTGTGAAGTTCAGGTTGCGTGTTTGGATCAGGCATCTCGGCGGTGATGTATTTGGAAATGAAATCGCAAACCGTCTTATCCGAGTCCTCCTCAAACACTGGCGCTCCTTCTATCCAAATGAGACAATGTATGTGAGGGGAACCTCTGTGCTGAAATTCTAAACGGTAAAAGTAATCAACGACTTTGCCGATGGGTTGTGCAGGTGACATGATCAAATCTCTGAACAGCGCTTCAACGCGTTTGTCAAACATGCGCATCGTTGTCACAGGATTACTTCGCAAAATATCGCATTTGGACGACCAGTCGAGCTCATCGAAATTCACTTGTTCGCCTTGTTGAGTTTTAATAGC
Source organism: Gadus morhua (assembly GCF_902167405.1). Classification (NCBI taxonomy): domain Eukaryota; kingdom Metazoa; phylum Chordata; class Actinopteri; order Gadiformes; family Gadidae; genus Gadus; species Gadus morhua. Next base: position 23,228,413 of record NC_044069.1, read on the forward strand.
GGTAATTATTTCTTTCCAGCGCATTTCGGCTGCAGAAAATGTACAAAAGAAAGTCGGCGTTCCACATTGCCTTATCATCGCAAACAAGTCTTTGGTAGTTTGTTGCCAGTAGGCGGGGCTGCCTCGCAAAACTTTCATGAATCGAATTGCGTCTTTGTTACGTACCAGTTTTTCAACCTCGTGTTTGTCTTGCAACATTGCATTGTTTATTTTGCGACCGTCGCGGGTATACGGTTTTCCCTTTGCGCAATTGTATTGACATGCTGGAGGTGGCCTGATATATTTCTTGTACAAACTGTGCAAAGAACAAATAGTTTGTATCTCTTGCAAAACGGTCGTCGATGCAGCTCAGTCTACTTTTGAAATAACTGCAGGGAGTTAATTTCTTCGGACGCTCTTCATCGATTGTGTTTTTGCTCGTCGGAAACTGAACGGGGAAAGCCATCGCCTCAAGGTTAGGAGTTTTGAAAAAGCTTACTGGTTTGTTTCCTTCAGCGGGCGCAACCGAATATATTCCTTCGCTAAAGCTCAAAATTTCCTCTGAAATGTCAGTTGGCTGCAGACATGACTCGAGAGCAATGCCGCCATTAGGTTCATCACCCTCCTGTTGATTGCTGTTTGACTGCTGACTTAATTCAATTGAATCAATAGCCTGTTCATTGTTTTCAGGTTCTGCCTCGCAAAGTGCACCGTTCTCAAAGCTGTCGATTTCCATCATATCTTCAGCATTAAAATTTGTGTCATCTATGTTTTCAGTGTCTTCGTCCTCATCTAGAGTTGGATCGCATAATTCAGCCTCATCTCTGATGGTTATGTCGTTGTACTGTGGATGGACCTCTTTAAGCTTAAGCAAAGCCCTCACTAGTTTAGTCCAGGTTACAGTTTGGAATAGCTGATGACCTTTATAACACAAACGTCTCTTTAGCTTCACTCTCAAGACTTGAGATTCACTTCTAAGTCTGGGCAAGGCATTGACTGTTTCCTGCACTTCTGATGGGACGCATATTACATTGCCATGAATGGCTCGTTGTTGACCTTTGGGAAGCGGGATTATTTTGGCAAACGTGATGTATTTGCTAATGAGATGTCTCTCCAATATGTTTAAGTCACACAGTTCAGGTGGAATATCTGCGAGCTGTAAATTATTTGCGATGGCGAGTTGTGGCATGCGGCCATTTTTAAGATGTTCGTGACAACAGTGACAGATCCACTCTCTCTTTCTCTCATTTGGTACATTGCACTGCTCTGGATTTTCACAAGAATCGTTACAAACGTGAACAAACTTCCCTGTAAGGCAGGTTTCAACAACATCTGTGTTCTGAGTATACTTTGACCTATCGCAGTATCGCACTTGATTTGCAAACAACGCACGGTGGCAAACTGTACACGCAAAGGTCGGCCCATTTTTGATGTTGGATCGAAAAACCTCAATAGCATCCGTAGTGAGATTGTCATCCATTTGGTTCGGCCGATTGTCGTCCATTTGGTTTGGTCTTCTGTTTACGTTCCTGTACTTTTGTCTTATTTTCATTGCACAATACATGCTATAAGTCATGCCAAACGAATGGTTGTTACTGTATGTATCGCGCATGCGTTGTCTCATTTTTTCTTTCTGTTTGGATCTGAATGCAGGGTCGTTTGCATAACGATTGGTAAGATAAGTACTTCGGGTTTGCCTGAAATGAGCATTTAAGCGATAGCGGGTGTTGGTGTATGACCTCTGCCTCTGATTAAAGCTTTTGTCTTGCCTGTAACGGTTTCTGATATATGACCTCTGCCTCTGGTTAAAGCTTTTGTCTTTACTGTAACGGTTTCTTATATATGACCTCTGCCTCTGCTTATAGTTAGAGTCTCTTTGATAGCGAGTGGCTATGTAGGACATCTTTCTTTTTCTGTAACAGTTGGTTTCACCGGATCTCTTTTTGTCGACATATTTATCTTTAGCATACCTTTCCCTCTCTTTTCTATTTTTTTTTTTGTTTTGCAGTTTCAAAATTTTTGCTATGTTTAGCTTTCGTCACCTCCAAAGCCTTACGTCTTTTTTCGAACTTTACCCTTTGTTCTTTTGAATATTTTGATAGATTGGGCATCTGTTGGGGTTTGTCAGATGTATCGCATTCCACCGTAACTTCACCGCTACAAACGTGCATGAGTTCAATTGCGTCTGATATTTCATCACAGGGAGTGCACTCAGCAGTATCTGCATTAGAGTCTACATTTGCCAAAACTCCATCCACAGAGAATTCATCCTCACTGTTGAAAAGCACAGGAACGAGCTCATATGGTGCATAAGGGCTGGAGCCTAACATAGTAAAGCTTGCGATCAACTTTTTTACCAGGTCTTTTAAACGCGTGAAAGTCAACATGACAGCTGTGCCGGGTACATCTGGGCCAGAGGGAAGTCCATCAGGTCGTCTAGTGTGTGGGTCAAAATAGCCATACCTTCCATGCCGGTCTCGGAAAACAGCGATGCACTGAGAGGTCATTACCAGCAGAGCGGAGTTCACGTCAGAGGTCAAGCACTGAAGTCTCGCTGCAAGGTTGAGGTATTCGCCTACTTCAGGAGAAGATACAAACGTTCCATACATTGAGTTACACTTTGTCAGCACATGCTGCTGTCTTTGGCCAAAAACAATCTCAGGGAGTTCCTGTATATTCAAGTGTCCATGCACCATTGTTCCATCGACACATAACTGTCCCAGTGTAAGGGCATACATTGCATGGCCGCGATCCAAAATCTGATCAAGGTCTGCGCTTTGCAGGTGATGTAACTCGTGCAGGAAAGCTAGAAATGTCACAGAGTTACAGGTGCACTGACTGTTTTTTGAATCAATATATCTATGATGGCTCTGACTGTAGGATGCTAACACACATGTCACATTAGCATGAGAATGGTCAGGAAAATGTACTTCTCTGTTGCTGTCAGGATCACAATTCTGCACATGTTCAGCTTGTGTTTTGAGCGGAAACTCACCAGACTTACTCCACCTTACTTTAGCCGCTTGGGATCTTTTGCTTTTCTTTGGCATCTCTTCAGCGTGAACTACAGGGAGTGTGACAGTAGGTACAGAGTGTGACAATAGGTACAGGAGGAGATTTCTCAAAACAAACCAGTTTGTAGTGAGATGGTACTTTCTATTTCAAAAAGAAAGATTTTTTTTTTTTTTCAAGTTTCTGGGTTTTTTTCAATGGCTCTGGGTTTTTCATTGGCTCAGGGGTTTTTCAAGTTCGTTTTTTTTGTTCATTTCAAGTACTTTAGAAATGAGAATTGCCGTAATGATAGCGGTAAATAAGGTAGAGAGAAATAGGGTAGAGACAGGTAGAGGATAGGCAAGCCGTTTTACTGAGCGGTCTCAAAAAAGAGACATCAAAAACGCCATAAGAGGAGATGGGGTTTGGGGGTAGCGAGAAAGATGGGGTAGGGGGGGTTTGGATGGTAAAAAAAACAGCAGGCTGCAGGGCCAATAGACGTCTTCTTTGTTCATGTACAGTGTTTAAACCGGAAAGAAAAGAAAACAAACATTAACTTAATTAAATTAATTGCATGAATCTGCTCAGCATGTCTCTGTCAACATTGGCTGGTATACACAGTACTTAGTTATAATGATAAAAGGCAGACATACACACAAGAAAAGAATCTGTTAACTAATGTCAGTTACAAACACTGCCCAGTATATAATAGAGGGACTGCAATACAAATGGTTTCTCTGTGCTTAATATTAGCCTATATTAATGAGCCCCAGATAATTATATATTATTAGGCTATTAATATATAGGAGAGAGAGAGAGAACCATAACTTGCTCAATTTTCAACCGATTTACAAACGGTTTGCAGTGTCATTAAAGTATGCAGGGTCATTAACAAATACAATGTGTCATAACTACATCTCTGGCGTTTATAAAAATGTAGCAAGTTATGGTTATTTAAAAAGTGTACCACTTCCACGCAATGTTATGGGTGAGCAGCTGACTGTGGTAAGCTGGCCGCCAGTGGTGACGTTCGAGACATCTAGTGTTCTATATATGTATCTATGGGTCTATTCACCTTATACTCGCCTTAATGTTGACTAAAGGCTAACACTGCTAGTTATAAACATAGCCAGACACAGGCATCTGAGTAACGGAGTTCAGATTTGCTTTTACTCACCAATCAAACCGAAGCAACGAGTTCTCTGGATGGTCTCTAGAAGATGAAACAACATATTAGACTAGGTTTATCTTTTCTTTTAAATTGAACATCTAAACGACATGAAACTACTAGAAAGAGAGAACGAGTTAAACACAGACACACACACACGCGAGCGCGTACGAGGCTGAATCCATGGCGTATGCCATGTTTTCCCGCCGATGTGTTTTCCCGCCAATGTGGTATGGTTTACAATGTGGTATGCTTACGCTGTTGAGAGATTAATTAAATGGCCTATATAACTTGACTACCAACAATTATTGAAGTTTAACATTTTGTTTAACAACTGACCGCTTGAATTTCAGGTTGTAGGCCTACTTTTTTCTCAGTGGCATTTTTACGTTCGCTCGCGCTTCAATATTGTTCTCGTTTAAGAACAAAAGGCGGTTGCATTCAGTTTATTGCTGCGTTGTCGTCGTCATCTTCTAGAAGAAACGTCTTCTTTAAGATTTGAGACCAATGTTATTTGAGACAAATCTTATAAATTTGCCTAACGTGTAGCCAAAGCGGCCAGTAAAAGGGACTTAGCGTATATTTGGGACTCTGCTTTCCATTGAACGGTAACTAATGTGACGCAGTGACTGCGCAAACTTTGGCTAACCGCTTTATTTTCGAATGTTCTGCCGCTGTTCGCAACATTTAATTCGCCAATATCATTTTCGTTTGGTTTTAATATGTCAATTAAATACTTTCCAGTGTTTTTAAAAGAAGATTATCGAAATAAACTGTATAAAGACAGGTTCATATAATTATATGTGACTTACCCGACTGTCTTCATCTGTGGAATGACGCTCGTGTCGTCTGGGCTGGTATTTAAAGGCTGTCACGCCACGAGCCGCTGTATCGCGTGCTCATTCAGATCAACGCTGACATGATAATAACGTAGCCTATGGCCTATATATCGTTCTGAACAGGTAGGTTGGTTCTATGTCTGACACAATCTGTCAGTCGCCTTTTAAAACGACAATAATCGAGCAGTGTAGCCTTCTTGAATGTATGAGTAACAGAGTTATAGAGTGTTTAATTGTATGCGTATTTGACATGTACAAAAAGACTGGTTGCATCAAATGCTGCTTTGAGAGTCTTCATGAACTTCTGACATATCTCTCGACTTGTACCTAGAATTTGAATATATATTTCTCTCAGTAATAATTGATTGTTACCAGGGCTGTAGTGGAGGGTGAACGCACGTAAACACCGTTTACGCACCTCTGGGATTTAGGAAATAGCGTTTACGCACCTCTAAATAGCGTTTACGAACCTCAAAGTTCCCTGTGCCTTGTATTCTGCCGTTGGAATAATCGGAAATAAATTTGGTATCATTTTAAAACACATAAAACAAAGTTTCATATGGTTGAACAAATGAACTCTGTAATCTGAATCATTTTCATCTGCGCTGTGCTATTATGGTCTGTGACCCTCCAATCAGTGCCTTGCGGCTGCGGCGGCAACACCAATCCGGATCCAGGAAAATATGTAAACAGGAAGTATGTAAACACATGGCCCTACGCGTTGTGGATTATCATGCCTGCCTACCTGTCATTAATTAGCCATGGATGTCAGGGCGATTTTTGAAGAGACCTTCGAGTGCTCCCACTCCAACAGATTCCCGAAAAAGGCCACAAGTACAAAGTAAGACTGAAGAGGAATCAATTCATATGAGTTGTTTTTGTGATTTATAAATCAATTTGACTTACGGGAGCTTTTCCATTCATCCTGGAACGTGCATCTTTTCAGGGAATTTGTACAATAAATCCATAACAAATACCGAATATCGATTGTTTTATGTGTCCATTTTATATCCATTATAATGGACACCTCGTCGGGCATTATCCCTTACATAACGCCTTCTTCATTTACAGTCTGCCGGCTAATGGTAGTAGTGGTAGGAGGAGCAGTATAAATGTTGAATAGCTTTATTCAAGTGAGGGATTGGAACAGAGTTCCAAATGTTAAAATCGGATTGCAGTGTGTGTGTTTCACCCGGCCGATGTTATCTGTGTGTGTGTGTGTGTGTGTGTGTGTGTGTGTGTGTGTGTGTGTGTGTGTGTGTGTGTGTGTGTGTGTGTGTGTGTGTGCCCAAGCCGGCGTGCGTGTGTGTGTGTGTGTGTGTGTGCGTGTGTTTCACCCGGCCGATGTTATCTTTGTGTGTGTGTGTGTGTGTGTGTGTGTGTGTGTGTGTGTGTGTGTGTGTGTGTGTGTGTGTGTGTGTCTCACCAAGCCGGTGTGTGTGTGTGTGTGTGTGTGTCTGTGTCTCACCAGGCCGGTGGTGTGTGTGTGTGTGTGTGTGTGTGTGTGTGTGTGTGTGTGTGTGTGTGTGTGTGTGTGTGTGTCTCACCAAGCCGGTGTGTGTGTGTGTGTCTGTGTCTCACCAGGCCGGTGGTGTGTGTGTGTGTGTGTGTGTGTGTGGGTGTGTGTGTGTGTGTGTGTGTGTGTGTGTGTGTGTGTGTGTGTGTGTGTGTGCGTGCGTTTGTGGGGTTAAGGGAGACTGCCTGAATGTCAACGGAAATCAATGAAACCAACTGAAAACTAATCCGGTGTCAAACTAAAACTGTGATTCTGGAAAAAGTTTAAAAGCTATCGAAATTTCGTTTAGATATTATTGAAGATACAAATGTCAACATTTGTTTAATTGTTTCAGCGATGGTAAACGGCTGAAAAATGATTTAGTTACAATGTCTTTAGTAATTTAAGTGTCAGAATGGGCAGACTGCCTCAATGGGACAAACTGTAGAATATGACGGTTTGAGACTAAAACTGTGAATCTGAAAAAACTATAAATGGTATCGAAATTCTGTTTCAATATTATTGAAGATACAAATATTTAGATCTGTTTAATTCCTTGAATGATGGTAAACGGTTTGAAATTTGACCAAGTTATGAAGGTTTGAATGTTGGAAGGGTTGAATCGGATCAAGGATGAATCAGCGTTTTTTTAATTTTGAATGGGAGTGAATGGGGGAATTTTCGGTGAATAACGTTGAATATCTCGGGAATTATGAATAATATCAATAAGACAAAATAATAGCACAGTAGTACTATTGGAGCTGAACGTTTTAATGTTTGAATGATGTTTCTACGTTGAAGTATGTTGAAGGAGTCACGTTGCGAAAAAGTGGCAGAATATTTATAATAAAAATTAAACTAAAACTGTGAATCTGAAAAAACTATAAACGATAGCGAAATTATGTTTGAATATTATTGAAGAGAAAAATGTGTAAATCTGTTTAATTCTTTGAATGATGGTAAACGGTTGAAATTTGACCAAGTTATGAAGGTTTGAATGTTGGAAGGGTTGAATCGGATCAAGGATGAATCAGCCTCATTTGAATATCGACTGTTGAAGACCACTGATTGGTCAACGAGCTGTTGCCATGGTAAAACGGTTAGAGTGAGAGCAACTGAAAACGAATCCGGAATAAAAACTAAAACGGTGAATATGAAAAAAACTATAAATGATATCGAAATTCTGTTTGAAGATTATTGAAGATACAAATGTGTAGATCTGTTTAATTCTTTGAATGATGGTAAACGGTTGAAATTTGACCAAGTTATGAAGGTTTGAATGTTGGAAGTGTTGAATCGGATGAAGGGTGAATCAGCGTTTTTTTTAATTTTGAATGGGAGTGAATGGGGGAATTTTCGGTGAATAAAGTTGAATATCTCGGGAATTATGAAGAATATCATTAAGAAAAGTAATAGCGCTCGATTCCTAATGGAGCTGAACGTTTTAATGTTTGAATGATGTTTCTACGTTGAAGTATGGCGAAGGAGTTGCACTCCAAAATAACGGCGGAATAATAATAAAATTAAATACGTAGGATTTCAAAGCTGTGAATGCTTGCAGCATTCACACCAAATATGTAGGATTTCAAAGCTGTGAATGCTTGCAGCATTCACACCAATTATTTAGGCACTACAGTTCTTGAAACGTCAGCTGTGCCAACTTTTTTGGCATGAGCATTTTCAGTTAAGGTGGGCCAGCTGTTCAGTTAAGATGGGCCAGCTGTTCAGGTTAAATGGGCCAGCTGTTCAGGTTAAATGGGCCAGCTGTTCATTTAAGATGGGCCAGCTGTTCAGGTTAAATGGGCCAGCTGTTCAGGTTAAATGGGCCAGCTGTTCCGGTTAAATGGCCAGCTGTGACAGACATGTGACAAGACAAATTCATGAATTAATTCATTCATGTTTTAATTAAACCAGAGGGCCAAAGGCTGTTACTGATGTCTATGACTGGAGGAATGTCTTCACTTAATTTTAAAACACAATTGCTTATACAACCACATAACATTTAAACTGCATTACACAAACATATTCATAGTGCCATTAAAACAACAAGAACAGCATCAGTGAACTGATGTCAGTGGTGTGTGTGTGTGTGTGTGTGTGTGTGCGTGTGTGTGTGTGTGCGTGCGTGCGTGCGTGCGTGCGTGCGTGCGTGCGTGCGTGCGTGCGTGCGTGCGTGCGTGCGTGCGTGCGTGCGTGCGTGCGTGTGTGTGTGTGTGTACAAAAGAGAAGTGAAGAGAATGGTATCTGTGATGAAACATTATTCAAATACAATCTTTGCAAATGAAACCATCGTCATCACAGATACCATTCTGGTAGGGCTTCCGCCCTGACACATGTTCACTGCCAGTCACCTTTCCACTGATGCGTCTTTGCAGTGTGGATCGCGGCACACCCCATGCTCGTGATAAGAGGTGCACACTCACTCTAATTCCTTTCTTTACTCCCTCCCTGTATTCTTCCAAGGCACCCTTCATCCTCTCCTCTTTCCACAGATTGTAGTTTGGCCTTCCTTTTCCTCCCTGTTTTATCTTTGCACCTCTCCTCTCTGGTCCTTGCTCCTCCTCTCATTTCCTCTGCATTCCTTTCTCCTCATCTATTCTCTCCCTTTCTGTCTCCTCTGCTTGTTTCCTCTCTTATCCTTCCTCCTCCCACTTCCTCTCTCTTTCCTTCTCCCTCTCTCCTCTCCTCTCGCTTCCTTCTCGTTTGCCATACCCACTGTAAATAAAATATCTACAAGCATTAATTATTGGTGGGGGGTCATGGTGAGTGTGTGTGTGTGTGTGTGTGTGTGTGTGTGTGTGTGTGTGTGTGTGTGTGTGTGTGTGTGTGTTTGTGTGCACATGTGTGTGTGTGGGTGAGTGTGTGTGTGTGTGTGTGAAACCTGTGCGTGTGTTGGTCGGTGTGCGAGTGTGTGGGTGCGTGTCTGTGCATGGGTGTGTGTGTATGCACGTACGTACGTACACACACACACACACACATTTGCATACATACATGAATTAAGATATCAGTTAGCCTATTCTGCCACAAATAAAGCTTCAATACACAAAAGCTACCACCCAGTCATATGTAACAAGCTAAGTTACACAAACACAGCGAAAGTAGTTCACTACATAGGAAGCTAGCCTACTTTGAGTTGCGCTAATTTCACATGACAATCAACATACAGATTTTAGTTGAACCAAATGTCATACACATGTGTGTATGTGAGTGACACAGTGTACGGCCCATTTTAGCTGAAACCATGTGGCCCATTTTACCTCAGTGGCTTAAGGTAAATAGGGCCGCCAAGATAAAACATCACTTTTCCCAAATGAAGTTCATATACCAAACTAACAGCATTATTTCTGATGGATGCCATCAAGATATATATTATGCATAGTTTTTTTTATGTGTATGTTTGTTTTTAATAGATGTATCATCCTTATAATGGTTTAGTTAGTTTTGGTATGCCAGGCTACTTACCATGCAGCTTTCTGGTGCAGTCTAGATTTGAAGTATTGCCCTGCCCACCATAGCAACCATAAACCAATAAAATCACCTGTTACTTGTCAAGCACAGGTATGGCAACAGTTTGAAATCCTTTGCAGTCATTGGCCCTAAATTCCAGAGGGGCTGGGACCACCAAACCTTAAATGGCCCATTTTACCTGATGGCCCACTTTACCTGATATCACCCCTTTTGTGTTTATTTAAGTCTCAGGCGACTTTTGTTGCGTTTCTCTTAATAAATTGTCTCAATAAATTGTATTTTTTATATTATTTCATTGTTGAAGGGAGACAGTCATTTCTGCTGTTGCTTTAATTGTTGTGAATGTGACACATAAAGCATCTTGAAAAACAGCCACAACCTTTTTAGAAAATGATGCATCTTAAAATTTACGACCGGTCCTCCAAATTATTTTATGAATAGGCTGTCCTTGGAACAAAAAGGTTAAGAAACCCCTGATCTAATCTCTGAAGTCGTTTTTTAGGTCCATAAATAATACAGCATCCCAAGGATATTTACCGTCTCCAATACATTGGTGAACAGATAATATTCGATTTGTTCTCTTAATAAACTTTACAACAATAAAAAAAACCGTTATTTATTGCAAACGCCCTTATGAGTCTGTGTTATACACCATTTGACAGCAGTTGAAGTTATATATATTTATTTGGATGATTACTTACAATATTATTGAATTAGACAGTATTTGCACATAGATGAGTTTTCGGATAATCATAATATACATGAATACAGTGGACTTCTTCGATTGAAGAACAGCATTAAATTTCACAAGTACTTGAAGCAATTCTTTGAAGAAAAGGTTTTGGAAGAAAAAAAAATCACAATGACTTCTTAACCAGAAGTTCCTCACACATAACACTACAGACAAAGCACCGTAAAAAAAAATAAAAAAACACGAGCTTTAGAGCTATAGTCTACACTACAGCTATTGTCTCTACTATAAATATGATCAACATACAGCTTTTTTTCTTTCAGTCCGTCTCCCCCACTAACCCTGAACTCCCCATGCTACTTTGAGTCTCACTAAGAAGGATGTGTAGATAGACTGGGGGAAAATGACTAAGTATAAATACGATTAGAAGACAAGACAGTGCCCTGGATGATTCAAGCAATGGGGATAGCTCTCCATTGGATACTTTGGAGAAAGATGGAACAGATTGCACTAAACACTTAAGTAGCGTTTTTGGAATGTAATGGAGAGGTCGCAAGAAAGAGAAAAAGACAGAGCGAGAGCGAGCGAGAGAGAGAAAACTGAAAAGAAAAACTCTGAACACACAAGAAATGAAGGAAGGTAGCATTTGGTTTGCGAGTGTTGTGCTGATCCGATGGGATGATATGTGTGGTCTCTAGAACTTGAAGTCCAGCAGGTTGCAGTCTATCTTGTAGTACACATAGGGGTAGTACTCCTGCTGGCTCAGGTTGAGCCCGGGGATGTCCATGGCAGCCTGAAGAAGAGGAGAGCAACCACCCAAAGATAAGCTACGGCTATCACAACAACCACAACACAGCATGACCAAACAACGAAACAGAGAAACACATTGATTGAATGCTGCTCACGTCTATGATGTTTGCGCTGCCGTCCAGGTGTTTGTACAGGTCGTACAGCACCTCGCGCAGCTTCTTGACGTTCTTCTTGTGGGGCTGCAGGAGCATGGCCTGGAAGTTCACCGGCAGACCATAGCTAAAACAATAGCAAACAAAACCTCATCCCTGGTACATTACAGACACCATTAACAACTAAATGGCCGATACGCTCCCGGTCGATTTACGTTTGACCTTCTCTCTCTCTGCTCACCGTAAGACGGACTCTACGAACACACGCAGCGCTTTGATGTGGATCCACGCGATGAAGGCCTCGCTGAAGTTCACCTTCAGCCACCGCACCAAGGGACCCTGGAGGACAGCACAAGCATGCTCTTTAATGAGCCCACATATCAATGATTCACTCGTTAATCAACACCTTTTAACACCATTAGCACACATACTCCATTGCTTTTTCATTATAATTATTGATGTGGAAATGATTGACGAGTCAGCAGAGCAATATCCTGCTGGGTTCATTGAAAAAATCACAGACAATTGGCTGAACATTTTAATTTTAATACAGATTAAAAATCTAGAGGTTGATTTAAGAACCCCCGCCGATCGTACAAACTGTTTCTTTTTGTCGGTGGACAGCCGCGTCAGTTCCTCTTTGTCGGCCTTCATCTCCTCATCGTTGTACTGGAAGTCCCGCACAGTGAACCTACAGAGACAGAGAAGGAACATGCAATTATTCGGATCGCAACACACGTCACACACACAGGCATAAAATAAAAAATACTCATGTGCAAAAGTGCGTCTATATCTCTGGAAATACTATATACCCGTGTAATTTTATCAGCCAACATCCCACAAAATCAGAAGTCTGGGTCGTGTAAATTGTAGAGGTCGACATGTGGCACGGAGGGCCTGATTGACACAGACTATGTTCGAATGGTCATAGCTTTTTGTAGAGGTCGACATGTGGCACGGAGAGGCTGATTGACACAGACTACGTTTGAATGGTCATAGTTTTTGAAAAGGAGTCTTGGTTAGTCTTGTCGTGGCGTGCTGTTCCGAATTTCCAAGCTAGGTTTAAACAAAATGTTTTTAGAATGTGCAGCAGTAAAAAAAACTATGTCAGAATACACATTTGAACACTAGATTCCTGTGATTTAGAAAACTAAAGGCATAATACTAGCCTGGAAAAGGAGATGAATCTGAATGACCTGGCAGCAGCGCCTGGCCCCTCTGCAATTCAGACAGCAGACCTGTGTGGTTCGGGGCAATCACAACCGTATCCAATATGGAGTGGATTTGAATTGGTTAGCCTAGCGATTATTGTACTTGCACTTGGTTCTATGAACATCCTTACTGTACCGACAGCGATATATTGTTGCACTTCTTATGACAAATGTACTTATTGTAAGTCGCTTTGGATAAAAGCGTCTGCTAAATGCCCTAAATGTAAATGTTTGATACGATCAGTGGACAAAGGAGCTCACTGCAGAGCCAATGGTTCAGCTTGACCAAGCGCAACTGCTAGGTCCAGCCCCACCTCTAGCTCCATCTCTAGCTCCACCTCTAGATCCAGCCGCGCCCCCACTCAGGTTCAGCCCCTCTCCAACTCACTCATACAACTTGGTAGCACCAGTTCAGCAGCGTCTAACACCAGCCCAGAGAGCAGCTCTGTCTGGGCAGCGGTGCACTGCGGCGTCCGCCAGAGGGTTAAGCTTCTCGGACACTGTAGTTAAAATGCAACGGTGTGTGTGGACTTGCGGGTGTGTGGAGCTTGTTCTGGACAGCCGTCGACTTTGATGATCACTGCCAAGAGATAGTGTATAGTGTGAAGCGTATGACATAATGCTACGGTGTGTGCAGATTTGTGGAACTATGCATGAGCAGCGGTTTATTTTTGGTTTATCTCTGCGTCTGATTGAAGGTAAAGCTCCTCAGTATAATGCCACGGGTTTTGGTGCATTGCCTCAACAATGTCATTCATTATAACACTTACACTTAACACTTACAGTGGAGGAAATACTTATTTAATCCCCCACTGATTTTGCAACTTTGCCGACTGAGTATGAAAATAACGGTCTATAATTTGGTAAAATGGTAGGTTTATTTTAACAGTGAGAGACAGATTATCAAAAAGAAAATTTGATAAAAAAATATGCATACGAGTTAAATAAGTATTTGATCCCATAATAACCATAAAGGATTCTAGCTCCCGCAAGTTAGTCCTTTCGCTTAAGGGACAAGACAACTATAAGTGCGATTATGCGAAGATGGAAAAAGCACAAAATGACTGTGAATCACTCTCGGCCTGGGGCTCCACGCAAGATCTCCCCTCTTGGGGTATCAATGATCATGAGACAGGTGAGGGATCAACCCAGAACTACACGGGAGGAGCTTGTTAAAGATCCCATGCCATTCTATTTATGGATGCTTTAATATAGGTATTAGTGGGCCACAAACACAGTATTCAAAGACGTCCCCGAAATTCAGCCGTGGTGCAGAGTTACAGTCGCTCCGAAACAGTCGCACATTGAGCTTCCCAAACGCGCTGTTTCGGTGGGCGTGTCAAGGCAGGTCAAGGAGGGGGTGGGGGTGTGGCCCTGAGCAGCTTGTAGCCACAGTACCATGCGCTCTGTATACGGTGGGCGTGTCAAGGCAGGTCAAGGAGGGGGGTGGGGGTGTGGCCCTAAGCAGCTTGTAGCCACTGACAGTACCATGCGCTCTGTTTACGGTGGATGTATCGCAATGGCTCGTAGAAACCCATATTATACATAGATATCTATATCATATAATATATAATATATATTATCACCTGGCCCTGAGCAGCTTGTAGCCACGGTACCATGCGCTCTGTTTACGGTGGATGTATCGCAATGGCTCTTAGAAACCCATATTAATATACATAGATATCTATATCATATAATATATAATATATATTATCACGGCCAAAAGCTGTGTGAGCCTCCAGACGATAGGTTATTATCAATCTCAAACGACCGCGTCTACTTCAGATTGATGTGGAAGTGGAAGAACCATAGACGTCGGAGAACCCGATTAAGTCCTTTGTGATTCATTATATCGTCTGGACGCGCACACAGCTTTTGGCCGTGATAATATGTATTATTTGATATGATATTATTTAGATATAGAGCTCCAGGACTGTAACGCAAGTGTTGTACACTTCCTTGTTATTTGGATAACCGTTCTGCTGTTGGTGTGATGGCGCATAACACGTCGGACTCTCGTCTCTGGTATTTCTACAACGAGACTCGTAGTGGGGGTTATCTCAGCCATGGTTGAGAAAGAATTGGGGGAAAGGAACTTTGGCTTTGACTCCCTGAAGTAGGCTACATGAACCACGACATGGAGGAGAAAGGGATTGTTGGCCGCGAATGTATCCCGCTTGAGCCCTGCTTCCCGCCGCCTCGGCAGCGGTCAGCGCTAATCACCGCCTCGGCAGCGGTCAGCGCTAATCACCGCATCCTGAAGCCGAGGCGGTGGTCCATCGGCAGCGAGGCTCCGGCGGGAGACGACCGCGGTCAACAATCCCTTTCTCCTCCATGTCGTGGTTCATGACTTCAGGGAGTCAAAGCCAAAGTTCCTTTCCCCCAATTCATTCTCAACCATGGCTGAGATAACCCCCACTACGAGTCTAGTTGGAGAAATACCAGAGACGAGAGTCCGACGTGTGTACAACACTTGCGTTACAGTCCTGGAGCTCTATATCTAAATAATATCATATAATACATAGATATCTATATCAAATAATACATATTATCACGGCCAAAAGCTGTGTGCACGTCCAGACGATATAATGAATCACAAAGGACTTCGTCGGGTTCTCCGACGTCTCTGGTTCTTCCACTTCCACATCAATCTGTAGTAGACAGTTCCGTGCGCTGCCTGCTGCCTGCTGCCGGCGCGAGGCACCACCGCCCGGCTGCCCGCTGCCGGGCGGTGGTGCTTCGCGGCGGTGGTGCCTCGCGGCAACCGGCGGCAGGCAGCATGTCGCAGTTCATGTAGTTCGATGTCGTTCTGCCATTGCATTCAAAATTCTGTAACTAGCCTGTTACTACGAACTAAGCAACTACCGTACACGTATTAGCATTTAGCACTAGCTCAATCACGACTCCTTCAGAATTCTTGTGGGTGGTTACGAACCAACCAAGTGGGCAGGGCCATGAATAATAATTTGACAACGCTACGTCACAGTGTCACCTTATCCAGATCGGCTAATTTCTTCTGCCTTTTTCCTTTCATTGCCTATTGCATTCAGCAGACAAACTGCATAGATTTCAAACTTACCACAGCTCACAAACTTATTCAGACCTATGTTATTTAACAAACAATAGGAAAAATGTGATTTTAATGGCATGGCTTTAATGATGTCAAGGCAGCTGGGACCACAGTCACCAAGAAAACCATTGGTAACACACTACGCCATAATGGATTAAAATCCTGCAGCGCCAAAGGGCCCCCTGCTGAAGAAGGCACATATACAGGCCCGTCTGAAGTTTGCCAATGAACACCTGGATGAGTCCGAGAATGCTTCACTGAAGGTAATGTGGTTAGATGAATCCAAAATCGAGCTCTTTGGTTTCAATTTGACGCGCCGTGTTTAGAGAAAGAGGAATTCTGTCTGACCCCAAGAACACCATCCCCACCGTCAAGCATGGAGGTGGAAGCATTATGCTTTTGGGGTGTTTCTCTGCCAAGGGGACCGATCGACTTCACCGCATCGTGGGAAAGGTGGATGGGGCCATGTAACGTGAAATCCTGGCTGTCAACCTCCTTCTCTCAGCCAGGATACGTTGTGGATGGGACAGCAAAACAATGACCCTAAACATACAGCAAAGGCAACCAAGGAGTGGCTCAAAAAGAAGCACATTAAGGTCATGGAGTGGCCTAGCCAGTCTCCAGACCTTAATCCCATAGAAAATCTGTGGAGGGAAATTAAGCTTTCAATTGCCAAGCGACAGCCTCGAAACCTTGAAGATTTGGAGAGAATCTGCAAAGAGCGGCGGTCCAAAATTCCTCCTGAGATGTGGGCAAACTTGGTCATCAACTACAAGAAAACGTCTGGCCTCTGTACTTGCCAGCAGGGTTTCTCGCCGAAGTACTAAGCAATGTTTTGATAGGGGATCAAATACTAATTTCACTCAATGAAATACAAAACAATTCATATATTTTATTTAATGCTATTTTCTGGATTATTATTTTATATTCTGTCCCTCACTGTTAAAATAGACCTTCCATTCAAATGATAGATCGTTCAATTCTTTGTCAGTGGGCAAACTTTCAAAATCAGTGAGGGATCAAATAATTATTTCCTCCACTGTATACACAACAGTACACTAAGGGTGCACTCACACTAGGCCAGCTGGCCGTGGC
The DNA here is from genome assembly GCF_902167405.1 of Gadus morhua. Taxonomy (NCBI): domain Eukaryota; kingdom Metazoa; phylum Chordata; class Actinopteri; order Gadiformes; family Gadidae; genus Gadus; species Gadus morhua. Next base: position 23,245,322 of record NC_044069.1, read on the forward strand.
CGTGGCCGTTTTCACACCTAACCGTGCTCAAATCTGCCAGTGTGAGTGTGGCCAGTCTGGCCAGGCCAGGCCAACTTGGCCACTTGGGAGAGGTGTGCTGCTAGCTACGGTACGGGCCGCCACGGTACAGATGCTAATGAGCCGACATGCGCACACGCACGGCTACGCAACCTGAGCTGGATGACGTATAGTCCATGCGACGACCATGGACATAATAAAGGCGACGAGCCTTCTTTCCCATTAAACGGTAAACATGGCGTCAAGCGGTTCAACTAGTGAGTGTGACTAGAGTGGGCTCTATCTGAGAACGGCTCCAAATAAGCAACAGACTCAGCAAAGTGCGAACTGTGTTCTCTGTGTTGTTGTCCATTGTTGTTAAAACTCTGACTGCGGCAGACTTTATTATGGTCCATGCAGCGGACGCTTGGTGATGACGTGTTACGACGTGATGACGTATGTACAAGAGCCTACCGTGGCCAGGCCACATTTGCGACGGCCAACGGCCACGGCCAGATGGCCTAGTGTGAGTGCAGGCCAGAGAACAATGGGGCCAGTTGAGCACGGTTAGGTGTGAAAACAGCCAACGGAAAAAGTATCACAAAGTTGCCTTGGGTCACTAAATGCCCCCCCTTAATATTTTTAAATCTCATATTTTTATCGCAACGGGATTCACCCTATGTGTTCAAATCCAGCCGGAAACAGTGGGTACACACCGACATTTTAGCACCTTAACCTAACCATTACCATAACCATGAAACCATAACCCTAACCAAAACTGGGTTGATGGCTAGTGACAAGAGAGGCGGAGCTGGACGTCAAAGCTCCATCCATTTGGCTATGAGGACCACCATGATAACGTCCCTTGGAAATCAAAAATGACCTGAGAGGTTTGAATGCGCAGATTAGGATTGGTCTGACGATATCAGGCTAGCATGATACCAACAATAAATACTTGAATAGCTAGATTAGAGATATTATTGAATGATTGATAATAACCATGATACACATAAGTATGTCCAAATTTTATTGTGTGTACAAATAAAACATACATATTATCTCTTTGTATTATCTATTCATGTATGGCCATGGCTTTTCCATCTACAAGCACGAAGCCTGTGAGTTTAAGAATCCATGTTATCTTTTTGAGCGTAGGCAAGCTATTTGTAAGGTATCTTTTATATTGCAGTCCTTCATGCTCACACTTCTTCTTAGCTAACAAGGATTGGACTGAATGCAATATGTTAATCTCTGTCCAAAGCTTTGTAAATCCTGTAAATGTTCCTTGGAAGGACGAAACTTTGGGATCAGAATTGGGGGGGTTTCGATTTTTGCAAGGATGACCATGAGATCATCAGTTGCGTCCCAAGTCCGGACAAAAGCATGTCTGGACGTTATAGCCCGGTTCTCTCCACTAAATGAACTGTGGCTAATCGTGTCTATTTTGAACAGAGAAGCCTATTGGCAATATAAGTTTCACAGTAACGGTGGGTAGCCTATACAACCTAGTAGTTGAAAATCATCCTAGTCTTGTTTGATCATCACCAAAAGGTTTGCGGTACCTTTTATAATCAAAAAAGCTGTACTTCAAACACCAAACTAACACACAATCACAGCATGGTTCGCATTTCTGATCTGATTGGTTTAAGACAATTTGAGACTGTCTTTTCGGAGGCTGATGACCAAGAACTTAACATTTTTGGTTTGTCTGCTGCCGAAATACATGAATATTGGGGGGGGGGGGTCACATTGGTTTGTATTTTTGGGGGTGCTATTACGCCCTTGGTTCCTTTATTCATTATCATTTCAGTGTTATACAGTAACCCATTTTCCCATTCATTGTCATGTTTGTTTTGTTCAACATTTTGTACTTGTAGCACTGACTGCTGCAGACTATTTTGAACCAAGCACTCACTCCTATCCTTATCTAATGATGTTAAAGGCCCATGTGCAGGTTAACCGGAAGTCTTGATTAATGGGTACACAAAGCACTCAAAATATGTGTATCATTTATAAAATGTCTCCAAAATAGTGTTAAAGTCCAGTTTTTGTCGTTTTTAGCAAACCGCTAAAATAGTACCTACTTTTTCGTATTACATTCCGTTTTGTGATACCCAACAACATTAAATGTAATAAATAACAGTTTAAATCTTTATTACCAACAAGCAAATTGCACAAATTTGTTGGAAAATAACACCTGCAACACAGCCTTTAATGAAGATGCTGTGTGGCACACTGGGTCACCTACTTGTTTTCTCTGGCCTTGTGCTTGAAGTCATCGATGGCCTTCCTGAAGAGAGTGACGCTGAACAGGCCGCTGTCGTGGTCCTCAAACAACAGGCTGTGCATGGGGACATTATGGGGAAAGAGTCAAACACCACCATGTCTTCATGGGGAACTCCCATTGGGTGAAGGACCTGGATTATACTGTGCTCAACCAGACCCCACCACTGAGTTTATTATTGATTATATTGATTGCTCCTCATTGATTCACGTGTGTGTGTGTGTGTGTGTGTGTGTGTGTGTGTGTGTGTGTGTGTGTGTGTGTGTGTGTGTGTGTGTGTGTGTGTGTGTGTGTGTGTTAGTGCGTGATATATATTTATTTATTTTAATTTTTTATTTTTTTAACTCATAAAGACTTCAAACTTGTGTCTTTTTATCCTGGTCACATACAAACAATTTTCTGTTCTCAAACAACTTGAAGAATACCCCAGGGTAAAATGAATTGGTGGTCAGTACATTTGAGAAGGGAAGGCAGCTGAATAAGTAGCTGAATATCATACATGTCCCTGAACTGCAGCGGGACTTTCGAACTGGGGATGAACCGTCATGGATGCTTACTTAGTGGACCGGGGGACCACCATCTCAGACAGAGTCTCGTACGTCTTCTGCCACTCAACATAGTTAATCCTGAAGGGGAGACACAATCATTCAGACCATCATGGTTAACGTCATCACCAAACCCTGCTGGTTCAGTTTCGACTGTCTCCCGGAACGGTGCAGTACTCACTTTGGTACGACCACCAGCATGGTTAGAAGATACTCAGAATCCAGAATGAAATCTTCTTTCTTGACGATGTCTGCCAGACTCCTGGTCAGCAGGCTGCCCCTAGACAAAGGCAAAGGCATCGCAGATTGGCATGTGAAAGCCATCGGGGATGTTAATACAATAACATTGCCAGTGCTGAATTATGGACTAAACATCCGACCTGGAAAAGTGCAGCCGATTTGTGAATGTTGTTTTAAAGTGGAGATATAATTAAAAACTAGAACTGCAAGCAGTTATGCAGGGGTCCAAGAAATGTGCATTTCGCCGGCACAACGCGTAGCATGTGTTCAAAACGCTACCGTGAACCTGTGGATACAAAGGTTTTGACTGTGGGAGGTTCGGTGTGGGAGATATATCCCCAAACGCGTTTTCAGAACATTCCTTTGGCCAGTTAGGAGATTAACAATTCCCTCGTTTATGGCGGCCCATAATGGCGAAATTTTGTAGAAGATATACAATTTCCTCGTTTATTGCGCCCCCTTATGGCGAAATTTCCCGAAATTGTTATCGAACGACATTAAGGTTAGCACCGACATGTGTGTGTAAAACTTGGACTCGATCCGATGTCTAATTTTGGATTTTTAGGGATTTTGGATTTTACACGTCTAATTTAGCTAATAAACCAATATTCAAAACGCTACCGTTTCGTCGTCGAAGGTCGGATCAAAAAAGTGTCCGAGGATTTCTTTGCGTGTGCGTCTGAAGATGCCTTGTGCAAAGTTTGGTGTCGATTGGTCAAAAAATGTGGGAGGAGTAGGGAAAAGGCAGTTTAGCGGTTTTCGCGATTTTGCGGAAAAAAATTATCGACGCAAATGGGCGTGGCCTATTCCAAAAGATGCAGCAGACTCCAGTGAATCTGTGTGGTTTTTTTTGGACTGTGGGAGGTTCGGTGTGGGAGTTATAGCCCCAAACGCGTATTCCTTGGTATAGCGCCACCTAGTGGCCGGCATGTCTGGATTTGGTCGTCTGCGGTCACCTCACGTACCTGGATCTAGTCATGCAATTGGCGTGTGTGCACCATTTACGGTTTGGGCTGTGGTACCACTTCTAGCTGGGAATAATAATAAACACTACAAAAACAATAGGGATCCAACCTGTTGGCTTGGACCCCTAACAACACAAGTCGGTCCATGATTCTTTGAGTGAGATATGCATTTCTGAAAGTACCCCGCCTACAGTTACCAAACGAGCGAGTCAGGGCATATGTGAATATTACCTCCCACTTCCAAACCCCCCTCCAATCAGAGCATAGCAAGATTTTGTGGACAAGCGGACGAGCAGCTCCGGCGGGGGAGCTCGGCAGCAGCCTGGCAGCTCAGCTCCGGGAGTGAAATCCCTTTCTCCGCCGGAGCTGCCGGACTGCCGCCGAGCTCCCCCCGCCGGAATGTCGCCGAATCTTTGGTGGCAGTCCCGCAGCTCCGAAGGGTGTACTCCGGGAGCTGAACGGCGGCAGTCCGGCAGCTCCGACGGGTGTACTCCGGGAGCTGAACGGCGGCAGTCCGGCAGCTCCGGCAGGGGGAGCTCGGCGGCAGTCCGGCGGCTAAGCTCCCAGAGTACAATCCCTTTCTCCTCCATGTCACAGTTCAATATGGACTTCAGAGAGTCAAGGCCAAAGTTCCTTTAACCCGATTCTTCTCAACCATAGCTGAGATATCCCCGACTACGAGTCTTTACTTGTTGTTGAAGTAGGCTACCAGAGACGGCAGAGGCAAGTCTTTACAATTCATAATATCATCCGAGGCACGCAAAGCTTTTGGCTGCGATATTAGATATATTATATAAATACCTATATATTATATAATATTATTATTATTAGGGGTCCGATAATTGTTTCCCTCAAATTCTGTAAAAGTCATACTGCAGCCTATACAAAATTTGTGGTACTGCACCAAAAGGTGGCGCTATTGTAAAGAAAATATGAATTAGGCTTATTTCACCTCACAAGATTGACCTGGACTCAAAATTCTTTCATCATATATTGTTTACTTTTCCCACAATTTCATAGAAAAGCCAAACGTCCACAGTCTGAACCCATTTTGCCTGTATGACCATTTTGTTATTGTGTAAATACCATACGGCTATCATTAGGTGGATACCATTAACACTGCAAATTTTCAGATCTGTACTCTTTTAAGGAAGCCCTCGATTCTCTTGCGAAATGTGTGCTTGGAGTTTTCTTGATGTTGTGTGCTTATCAATCGATATTTTCTCCATGTGAATGAGGCTTCACGCAGTTCAGGAATGTCAGTGGCTCAATGGGATAATGCCTTGTACTGGTGATCCTTAGGTTGAGAGTTTGAATCCCGATTAGACAATTATGAACATGCTGAACATGACTTTCGGCCATTGCTCTGCAGCCCAGTCACCTGAAAGCCAAGGCACAGTATGGCATTAAGGGGAATATCAACATCTTTCCTTCATAATATATGTCTATATAATACATAATATATGTATTTATATATCTTCCATTAGTGTGTTCTTGACTTTCATTTTGCTCAGACCCCGTTAATCACTGCTTGCAGTTATGTTTATTATTATTATTATTATATTATATTATATAGCTATAGAGCTCAACAGCGCAACAATCACTTCTCCTCCATGCTGTGGTTCACACTGATAGCTCATTGGTCTATGGGCAGCAGCTCATTTGCATTAAAGCTACAGACACCAGAACCAGCGCATTCTGAAGGGACTGACTCCTGGGGCTTTCACACCAAAAAGAACCAAGAGCTAGTTCCGGGCTGGTGCTAGGGCCAGTTCCAAACAGGTTCCAGCCTTATCCCAGTTATGAACCAGTTGGTTTCACATCGGCCAGAGCCAGCCATGGAGCCGGCAAGAGCAACGTCCTAACGTCACTGCAAACGTCTCCGCTTTCCAAGCAACCCTCGCGCCTTGCCGGAACTGTACAATAAGAAGACGAACCCTCGCGCCAGTTTCAAACACAACAACAACACGTGAATCTGTGTATGGTTCGTTCTTGGAATATTCAGATTTAAAACAAAATCAGAAAAAAACTATTAACTGAGTCGTTTTTTTGTTTTTTTCTGATTTTGTTTTAAATCTGAATATTCAAAGAACGAACCATACACGGATTCACGTCCATTGTTTACTTCGGTGTTTTAAAAAGGCCTGTCTTCGTTGGTCTTCCTGTTTATGAAGGTAAGGATAACCCCGCCCCCTGCCCCCCGCGTAAAAGCAGTTCTAGTTCTAGCCCAGCTCAAACCTGGGGCTGGAGTTGAACCGGTTTTTAGAGGCCGGAGCCGGTTCTCTGGCGGTGTGAAACCAAAACACTGGCCCTAGCTCCGAACTGGCCCGGAACAGGCTCAGATTTTGAAGCGGTGTGAAAGGCCCAACAGAGGGGAATAGCGGTAGGCAAGTTTTTTTTTCCTAAAAGCAATTTCCAGCAAACAGCTTCAAAAACATGTTTTCTAGAACCCATATACTATGTTAACTTTTTGGGAGAACACCATAGTATGTCTCCTTTAAGCTTGTGATGAACACATTTTTAATGCACTTCACCACAAATATGAAAACATTTTCTTTGCCGGTCCCCATATCGCTATTCTGCACCTTTTTTGTAGTAGTGTTTTGTAGTGGTTTGTAGCCTCACATTTAACTCAAAGCATCTGCTTTGGCTAACTGTGAATATAAATGTTTATAATTAGGATATATAGCAGCTTATTAAGTGCTTGAGAGTTGGTGAATGTGGGTGCGGTGACCAACATGACTCACGCGTTCTTCCTCTCCAGGTTCTGCAGGTTTCCCTTCAGGTTGTTGTAGGCCGAGGCTCTTGCCTTCAGGTCGTTGTCAATCTGACTCACTTGCTGTGGAGTTACAACGTGTATGATGCATGCATTACTTCAGATGACTATGATTAGCACACTATTTTGTGCACTCCTGTATACAGGTATGTTAGTTTGATCCTGCCACAAATACATATTACATAATAGACACTACCGTCACGAACATCATCCATCAAATGCGAAAAACCTCTCTAAAGGAACTTTATTCTGAGCACATTTAATACTTTTTTTTTTAATTATACATTTCTGCCTTTGTATACACTTTGTAATATAATATATAAAATAGATCAAATACATGTACAAAAAAACACAAGATGGTACTATTCTACAGTGATTCTGCTTTTTTTGCACCATTGGACATTACCTTGGAGATGATCTCAGAGATGTTTTTCAGCGACTGTTTGATGGGATACTTGGCCATGTCCCACTGGAACCTGGTCACATATGTGACCAGGTCAACTGGGTGAAAACAAGAACCATATACATATTAATGTATGTTTCCGTTTTTGTAGTGCTTATGCAAATAAATTAACCAAGAAAACTTAAAAAAACATAACTAAGATAGGAATCACTCTAAGATAGGAATGAAGCTTTAACAGTTAGGTCCAGAGATGGAGATTACATGACCAAGATGAGCTTCCTAGGTGAATATGTTTGCTCGTTAGCGGGAGGACCAGGCAGGAGCATACATCTACACAGACCTTGTGAGGCGTTTCTAACCATCATGGAATAGCATGCATGTGAAGGCTCACCCCAGTGGAGGACATGGATGGAGCGGCGGTTACTGTACCTCCGTTAGCTAACAGGTTCTCCTGGATCTTATCTCGGCTGTCCTCCAGAACATCTGCCATGTACTGGGCCACCTTTTTCACCACACTGACACACACACACACACACACACACACACACACACACACACACACACACACACACACACACACACACACACACACACACACACACACACACACACACTCAAGCAGAAGGATATTATGTGGCTAGGGTGTGTGACTCCCAGCCAAAGGTTAGTTGGTTTGATATTGGATGCCTGCAAGATTCTTGTCTAAACCTAAACCCTGGAAAAGCCAGCCTAAAGCTAAACCTGCATAAAATCGCATGATAAATTACTACGCACATTGTACTTTGCTGGATTGAGACATTGCATTCCTGATTTAACTGAGGTATGGGTCATACAGTAGTTCAATTCATGAGAAAACATGGCACAGCTTGAACAGTTACTATTACTAATGAATAGAACAAGCACCAAGAGTACAAGTTTACAATATGGAATGAATGGGTACATCACCTTGCTAGAAGTAAAAAGGTTTGACTTGAATTACAAAATGAAAGGAGAGCTAGGAACACATGACGGAATAAAGACAACCTTTATAGATAACTGTTCAGTGATTTTTGAGGAGAATATCTGCAATATTGTCTGAGGTGTTGTACATAGGGAATCTTTGGCTATGTACTTATTAATTTCTAATTTTGCTATCGTTTACTTATTTATTTTAATATATATTTTTATATATTCTCTTAAATGTATTTGCATAAATATATTTTTGTAAAAAATAAATAAATGGGTAGCTGCAACCCTAGTTTGGTGCCGTTTGTATCATCCTGCCTGTTTGAGGGCATATACATATAAAATTGACCACCAAAAATTAGCACCAAATATTGGGCCCTATATACAAGGAGTCCTGACTGTGGCTATTTGACATATTGCAGCATCTCCATCCAGATAAGAAAGTCTCACCGTAAGCAAGGTATGATTCACAGCAGTCTTTACTTTTTTGGAATACAATAATAGAGCAATTTATTCAACAAAAAAAAATCTAAACTTCCCATGACCCCCCCTCCCCATGCCTGTCCAATTTACACCTGTAAAAACTGTCGGCCCTGGTGGGTCTGGGAGTGGGTGTAAGCGACCCCACCCCACCTCTGTCGGAGAGAACACTTTGGTCCAAGGGAGGGCTGTGATGCACTGGAATGCACCGACGTGTGTCTTTTGCACATAACAAATAGAATATATATATTTATTACACGGGTCTTCTCAATGCCGTGGAACGCTGTTAGTGCCATTTTGCCATTTTAGACTCAGATTTGGATATATTATTTAGATTCATATTTAGTGAATGTTTATTATTGTCGTGTTTTTGTTGAAAGTAGTTTGAAACGGGTCGCTTTTAACTCACTTTATTTGTTAAAGTATTTCGGTATGGTAACAATGAGGCAAAGGGAGGGAATTGTATCTAACACGCGTAGAGAGAAATACCGAGAGCTACTTCGAGCCCCGGGGCTTAGGCCCGAGGCTCTCTGCGGGTCCGCCTCTGACCTTGATTTGCATAGTTTTGCATTTTAGTTTAATAACTGTTTAGTGTACTTGCTTTCATTGCTTAGAATTATTAGGGATGCATAGAATATATTAGTTGCTTTAGAGCGCGTTGTTATGACGTACGGTGTTGCGCAATTAGGGAGAGTAAAAGTGTGTATTTGTATGATTTGTTTCATTCAGTAAAGACGGAGCAAACACTCTTTTTACACCGTCGTTTCAACAGAGTAAACAAGCGTAAACCTCGTTCTTTCTGTCATAGAGTGGTTAAGTGACTGAATATGTTTAGAGATATTTACTGCTCACAACAAGGGAGCTTTAGCCACTACATTAAGTAGAAAAAACAGTTTGCCGAGGGCTAGAGAACATCATTGGAAGCCGAGGGAAGATGTGCGGCGCTGGACTAGAATGGAGGAAACAAGCCAGCCTACAGAAGAAGTAGCTAGCAGTGGGGACCACCCCATCGGAATTCCAGACGACTTTTTTGATGATGGATGAATACATAAAGAACAAAAATGAAATACTGGAGAAACTATAGCTACATATTTGATGCTCATGATGAAATAAGGATAATTCTGTCATTGTAATCAACATAGCCAAGATGTGCGTATAGCCAGTAGTCACAAAGGACATTTTTGAGAAAAATGCCATGGCTAGATATAGTCATATTAGCCCATAAGAAGCTCGAGTTTGACTCTGGAAATAAAGACAGCCCTGGAATCTTCATTTTGAAATCATCTACATGTTTTGAGATTGAAGGACTGTTGATCTGGATTTCAGAAGTTAGAAGAGTTTGCTATAACCAGAGACTTATCTAACATTAGCAAGGTGAGTCTGTCACCGAAGATGTGGATCCAGACGACAAGTCATCCGCTGTACTAGATGAAGGTGACTGTGACTGAGACAATCAAGAAAGCCAATTGGCACTACAGCATTGGGATGCCTCTCAGGAACAATAATGTGGTGATGCCAAACAACAAATGTGTTGCAGAGCAAGGGGCATAAAACTTGAAAAGGAAACTCGCCAAGAACTCCAGTTTCCACGATGACTACAAGACCTTCATGTCAGACCTGCTGAACCAAGGCTACGCAGTGGAAGTTCCTGAAGACGAGCACAACCGCAACGACGGCAGAGTATGGTACATCCCCAATCACGGCGTGACCCATCCACAAAAGGGAAAGCTGCGGGTTGTTTTCGATTGTGCTGCTTCGTTTCAAGGGAAGTCACTGAACAAGGAACTGTTACAGGGTCCGGACCTCACTAATGGTCTGGTTTGAGTCCTGACGAGGTTTCGACACGGACACATCGCACTCATCTCCGACATTGAAGCGATGTACCATCAACCAAGAGTCCCTGATGAGGACCTACGATCTTCTATGATTCCTCTGGTGGCCACATGGAGATATGAGTCAGCCTCCGCGCGAGTACAAGATGGTGGTCCACTTGTTTGGGGCCAAGTCGAGCCCTTGCTGCGCCAACTACGCTTTAAGACGGACTGCAGAGGATGGAAAAGACAGGTCATCACCTAAAACAGTAACTACAGTCCTAGAGAACTTCTACTTCGATGACTGCCTGGCCTCAACGTCCGACGAGAAGTAAGCTATTACCTCGACCAAGGACCTCATTGCACTGTGTGAGAGTGGAGGATTCCGCTTGACCAAGTGGTCAAGTAACAGCTGCAAAGTGCTGTCATCACTTCCCGAACAAGAGAGAGAGAGAGAGAGAGAGAGAAGAATCTAGACCTGGACAGGGATGAACTACCCATGGAAAGGGCCCTTGGAGTGGACTGGTGCATAGAATCAGATTCCTTCAAGTTCCGTATTCACGTGAAAAGCATGCCATCACCAGATGAGGTATCCTCTCGGTCGTAAGCTCAACCCCTTTGGATTCCTGTCTCCGTTCATTCTTCTCACGAAGACCATCGTCCAGAGTCTCTGTCGAATGAAACTTACCTGGGATGAAGAGATTCCAGAAGATGTGGCAAACAGATGGTTCGCCTGGCTGTCTGATCTGAGCCAGTTCACTAGCTATTCTGTCAGGAGGTGCATCAAGCCAGAGGGATTTGGTCCAGTAACGTCAGCACAACTGCATCATTTCTCAGACGCTAGCGAGAAGGGCTACAGCATCGTCACTGACCTCCGCATCATATATATATGTATATAGGCAGGCACTTCGGAGCGGTTACAGAGGAGTACCGCGGTACGTAAATGTGGCGTACATAGCGGGCAACGATCGTTGAATAGTCGGGAGTCACGTAGAATATCGAATAATGAATGTGACTATCGTTATTAATTACACGGCTCTTCTCAATGCTGTTGAACGCTCCGATGACTTGCATGGGCCTTCACAACTTCCAGAGGTGAATAGCGTCCTCGGTTGCTCAGCGACGTCAACGTCTTTGGCAGACAATTTCTCTGCTGATCAACACTACGAAGGGGTGACAGGGCTTTTGCTGTGGCTGCCCCCCGCCTTTGGAACAAGCTGCCGCCTGCAGTCAGAAACACTCCTTCCATCACCATTTTTAAATCTAGGCTGAAAACATACCTTTTCTCCCTGGCCATTCCTCCCCTTTTGTTATATGTCTTTTATTTTATATGTTTTCATCTATGTCTATGTATGTGGTATGTGTTCTTTTATATGCCTCTTTGCACCATGTATGGCCCTTTGGCCAGTGAAAACAGTTTTTAAATGTGCCTTATAAATAAATGTACTTACTTTACTTACTTGCGAATGCTGGTAACAAATAAATTGTAAAAAGACACTGTGTGAAGTTATATTTTTGACGTGTCTAGTTCCCCGTCATGCAGGCTGTGTTCAGTAAAATAAATAATTAAATAAATGAATAGTGATCCGTTTTCGGCGCATGTCGGTCTATCTGCCTAAAGGTAGGAACACACCAAACGCGTAACCCGCGTAAGATTTACGCGCGTAACGCAGCTAAAATGTTGCTTGACCATTTTGTGTCAAAAATGGTCCTACGCAGCTATGCGCCTACGCTCCTACGTGCCTAGATGAGTCCATGTCCGTGCAAGTGAACGGAGCGTTCCCTCTTCGTCATAACTATCAAACCAAACATCCTTCACATTCACCGAGCGAACATTACGAAAGTAAAATGCACATTTCTCGCTAATTTTTTTTCCATAAACGCATTTAATGGCGTAACTATGTTACTATATCCACCCAGAATAAAGATAGTTGTTGGCCCAAACGCCGCCGTGTTTGGGTGATAGAGTTTAGATCGGGTTAGATTAAATAATCTCGGATATAAATAACAATAATCGGGTTAAATAACTTCACATGGTGTGTCTGGTGTGTTTCCAGCATTCGTAGTGTTGATCAGCAGATATATAGTCCGCCAAGACGTTGAGGTTGCTTAGCAACCAGAGACTCTGTCCATGCAAGTGAACGGAGCGTTCCCTCTTCGTCATAACTATCAAACCAAACATCCTTCACATTCACCGAGCGAACATTATGAAAGTAAAATGCACAATTCTCGCTAAAAATGTTTACATAAACGCATTTAATGGCGTAACTATGTTACTATTTCCACAAAGAATAAAGAAAGATGTCGGCCGTATGCTTCTGTCCAAGCTCACTACTCTCTGCCAGTGACGTCGGGTCAAGCTCAACGCTGATTGGGCAACGCGGCTAATCGTCATGCGTAGGAGCGATAAAAAGTTCAATTTTTTGAACTCCTTGCGTAGGCGCGTAGGTGCGTTAGGTGCGTATATACGCAGCTCATACGCGGCTAACGCGGCTAAAATGTTGCCTTAGCGCATGTAACGCATCTACGCAGCTCATACGCGTGTAAACCAATGGTTCCCTATGGAAAAATTGCCGATTTTATACGCGTCTTACGCGGGTAACGCGGTTGGTGTGGCCGTACCTTAAGCCCACGTTGAAATAATTTTGATGTTGAATGTTTATGGCGCAGTTGTTGAAATAAACCGATTGATTTCATATAAATTACTAAAGCCTCTCCCTGTGTCATTGTGTGTGCGTGTATCCGAGGTGCGTGCTTGCTTGGGGGGTTCTTGATTGAGCGATTTTCTAATATTCTTCGAATACTTCTCAGCGAACATCGAATAGTATTTTTGCCAGAAATGCACATCCCTAGCAAACGCATTTGAAAAGGCACCATCCAGGTGTTTCGATTAATGTTGCTGTGCAAACCCAGCTCAGGACACTATTTCAACAACCCCCGTCTTGGAATTCAGAAATGCAAATGCCACAACCAAGTTTATTGGTGTTTTCATTGCTGCTGATCTACGGCCATTCTCTGTTGTTGACAAACAAGCAGTTTTTTTAAATTTTCCCCTTAACTATGAACCGTCCCCTTAACTTAAAAACCGAGGTACGTACCGAACCGTGACTTTTGTGTACCGTTACACCCCTAATATACAGTGTATATATATATACAGTGTATATATACAGTGTATATCTATATATATATATATATATATATATATATATATATATATCAATGGCGGCTGGTGGTTTTTAAAGTGAGTGAAGAAGGACTGCGTGCTTGGTTGCCATTGGCCTGCTTGCACTGTTAGTGGCGTTTGGTGGCATCAGTATGTGAGACTCAAGTTGTTTCAGGGTGTTTTGGGGAACTACAAAATAACTGGTGGATAAAAAATCTGCCAATGGCAGAATTGTACTTTGAAAGCTGGTGGGCAGCATGTATTGGACTACAAGGGCAGAAGGAAAGGATGCAAAGCCAATTAGTCAAATCAGGCCTACTCATGATTTGTAAAACTAAATAAAAAAATTGGGGCCTAGCACTGGGCTTATTTTTGCTCTCAATGACTGAAGCTATTGGTTGTAATTTGGCTATGTTTATTTTCAGCTACAATTGTTTTAAGAAAAATGAAGACACAAGGCCAAAAGTGATGCCATTTAAAATGCATCATGCTCTGAATCATTCACTAACATCCTTTCCACAATATCAAACAGAATGGTCAGAGTAACAAACAATTAAAAGAACAACAAGAACATTATTTTACAACTATTTGCATGGCCTGTAAGCCTAACATTGTTTGAGGCAAATGTGGATGTTAATGGATGTTTCAGAATGTTGGTCATGGTGTTAAGCTCGGCCGCAGCCTGGCCACGGACAGCCCTGCCGCCGGCTCCGCAGTCCGCCCGCGGGCTACGGAAACGCAAATATAACCGAGCAGAGCCGCACGGTACCGCAACGACCAGTAGCGCACCGCTCGGTGGAAACGAGGCTTACGACTGAGCAGGTTTGTTGGTTCTCGTAGCCTAGACTTCAGGGGATAACCCCTCCCTCCAGGCTGCTCCACAGCCGGGGCTCCTGCTTATTGGTTAATAGCGCAGCCATGCGCTATGAACAGACGTAGGCGGGATCCTGATCTCTTAGCTAGTCATACAAGTGGCGGCCGGTGGTTTTTAAAGTAAGGGAGGAAGGACTGCACGCTTGGTTGCCATTGGCCTGCTTGAACTGTTGGTGTATGGTGGCATAAGAATGTGAGACTCAAGTTGTTTCAGGGTGTTTTGGTGAACTACCAAATAGTAGGGAGGGATAGTTATGTGAATAAAATAGATAGAAAGCCACCATTGGTATCACTGTAAATTGAAAGCTGATGGGCAGCATGTCTTTGCTACGAGGGCAGAAAGAAAGGATGCAAAGCCCATTAGTCAAATCAAGCCTACTCTTGATTTGTAAAAGTAAATAAAAAAATCTGGGCCTATCATTGGGCCAATTTTTGCCCTCAATGACTGAAGTTATTAGTTGTTATTTAGCTATGTTTATTTTCAGTTACAATTGTTTTAAGAAAAGACTCAAGTCCAGAAGTGACGCCATTTAAAATGCATCATGCTCTGAATCATTCACCCTTTCAACACCCTTTCCACAATATCAAACAGAACGGTCAGAGTAACAAACTACTAAAAGAACAAGAACATTATTTCAAACAACCTGATCTATAGGCATGGTGCCTAACAAGGAAAGTCGGATTGCAACACCAATGTGATCTTGAAACTTGTCGTGGCGTTTGGTTGCCCTATCAAGATTGTACACATCAGTGAAACCATGAACAGCCCACATTGGAGATTGCCATTATTCATTAGCAAACAGGGAGGGCCAGCAATACAGTTGATTGCTGTTAATGCTACCGAGTACCTAGCAAACCATGTAGCACTAACAACACTGACGTTGCCATTACTTTTGGTGATCTCGATTTTGGGAAGTGGTCTACCTTTTTCTTTGGTCGCTAACTTAGCACTGTAACTCAATGAATGGAATGCTTTGTGTAATAAAACCTGAACAATGTCCTCCGTTTCCAATGTTTCCATTGTAAACTTTATTTCCAAATGTTAGAATCTCGCTATCGTTCAGATCAGTGGTTTTCAAACGGTGGGGCGCGTACTTCAGGGGGGGCGCGACGTGAGAAAAAAATAAACCCGAAAAAAACCCTGCAAGTCCATGATTCAAATCATCAGTCGTACTTCAACTGTAGAAGTAACGTAACTAAATCAATTTTCAACCGTTTATCTTCGTGCAAACCATTTAACGAATCTACACACTTTTATCTTCTATAATATCTAAACAGAATTTCGATATCATTTAAAATTTCTTCAGAATCAGTTTTAGTTTCATACCGCTTCGTTTTCAGCTGTTTTCATTGAAGACGTCAGCCCATTCTGATACACCTACTTCTAGACATCGTAACTCATTCCTTTTTCAACCGTTTACCATCGTTCAAACCATTAAACAAATCTACACACTTGTATCTTCAATTCTATCGAAACGGAATTTTGATAGCATTTATACTTTTTTCAGAATCACAGTTTTAGTTTCAAACCGGCATCGTTTTCAGTTGCTTATAATAATTTAGGTCACCATAGCAACGCCGGTAAACATACACCGCCGAATAGTAGAATCTCTGGACTGAAAAGGCAGATCTGATTCGACTGGCAGTTTACACAGATTAAGATGTTCAAATGTATTTAAAAAAGGTTAAGCTAAAACATGCTTAGATAAAGTTGTTAAATTGTGTTAAGAAATGTGTTTAAAAACGCACAAAGATGTAATGTTTCAGAATAAGGTTTAAAATGTTTAAAACATGTTTCAAAAATATGTTTCAAATGTTTCAAAATATGTTTCAAATGTTTCAAAAATATGATCAGAGATGTTTTAAATATGGGGGGGGGGGGGGGGGGGGCTCAGCTGAATTTTTTTCTCTGAGGGGGGGCTCACTCTCTGACACTTTGAAAACCCCTGGTTCTGATGATTTCACTTGCTTTGCGTCTCTTAGACTGAGCGTCAATGCAGAGCAGGTTTGTTTTCGACAGCGTTGCCAGATTGGGCAGATTTTCCGACAAATTATAATTTTTCCAGCCTAAGTGGTTAGAAGTAGCCCAATTGAGTGGGAAATCTGCCCAATCTGGCAACACTGCTAACAGGGATCCTGCTTATTGGTTCATAGCGCAGCGCAAATAGATTTTTGCGCGAATCAGACCCCTTAAGGTCACACCCAGTCAGAGCTCTCTGCCATTGAAACCCATGATATTCACCGGCCGCCAGTACTTTCGGGGAAATTAATGGGGGATTCAAGTGAGTCAGTCTGAAGTAATTGTCAATAGGCGATAGGGGGTGCTAATGTCCCTTTACCCAGGGAAACGAACATTACATATTCAAAGGCATTAAAATAGTTATAGTTAAGGGCTTTAATTCATTACAGTAGTCTGCTCTTCACTCTCGCAAGGATCCTGGAGGGGGCCTGGGAGTATGCCCATCCGGTCTACATGTGTTTTGTGGATCTGGAGAAGGCGTATGACCGGGTCCCCAGGGAGAAACTGGGAGGTGCTGCGGGAGTATGGGGTAAAGGGGTCTATCCTCAGGGCCATCCAATCTCTGTACTCCCAAAGCGAGAGCTGTGTTCGCATCCTCGGCAGCCAGTCAGTTTCGTTCTCAGTGGGTGCTGGTCTCCGCCAGGGCTGCGCCTTGTCACCAATCCTGTTTGTGATATACATGGACGGGATATCGAGGCGTAGTCGTGGGGAGGGGTTGCAGTTCGGTGGTCTGAGGATCTCGTCACTGCTTTTTGCAGATGATGTGGTCCTCATTGGATCATCGGCCTGTGACCTTCAGCATTCACTGGATCTGCTGGCGGCCGAGTGTGAAGCGGCTGGGAAGAGGATCAGCACCGCTAAATCTGAGGCCATGACTCTTAGCAGGAAACTGGTGGATTGCTTACTCCGGGTAGGAAATGAGTCCTTAGCCCAAGTGAAGGAGTTCAAGTACCTCGGGGTCTTGTTCGCGAGTGAGGGTACTATGGAGCGTGAGATTGGCCGGAGAATCGGAGCAGTGGGGGCGGTATTGCGTTCGCTTACCGCACCGTTGTTACGAAAAAGGAGCTCAGCCGCAAGGCAAAGCTCTCGATCTACCGGTCAATCTTCGTTCCTATCCTCACCTATGGTCATGAGGGTTGGGTGATGACCGAAAGGACGAGATCGCGGGTACAAGCGGCCGAGATGAGTTTTCTCAGAAGGGTGGCTGGCGTCTCCCTTAGGGATAGGGTGAGAAGCTCAGCCATCCGTGAGGAACTCGGATTAGAGCCGCTGCTCCTTTACTTAGAAAGGAGTCAGCTGAGGTGGTTCGGGCATCTGGTAAGGATGCCCACTGGGCGCCTTCCTTGGGAGGTGTTTCAGGCACGTCCAGTGGGGAGGAGACCTCGGGGAAGACCCAGGACTAGGTGGAGAGATTATATCCCAACACTAGCCTGGGAACGCTTCGGGATCCCCCCGTCAGAGCTGGTCAATGTGGCCCGGGAAAGGGAAGTCTGGGGCCCCCTGCTTGAGCTGCTCCCCCCGCGAACCAACCCCGGATAAGCGGACGAAGATGAGATGAGATGAGTCTGGGCAAGCTACATTTTTTTTTTATTCTCAAAAATGTTAAGGAGTATCTTCCTCCCTCTACTCAATGGAGAAGCCTCCACTGATATATATACACACACACATACATACACAAAAAATAAATAACAAGGTTTACCTCTCGACAAAGGTGTCAAGTTTTGTCAGCTCATCCGACAGACCAACCAAGACATCTAGTGTTCCAACCTGGGAACAAAAATTAAAACAATACCAGCAATTTATTGAGACAGATACAGCACATAAAACAAAGCATTGGACCATTGCCAAATATTTTGGACCACTGTGTTTTCTTGCGAGATTGGGTGCGTGTGGGTACGTGCGTGTGGTGACCTTGAGATCTGGGATGTTGAACTTGTTGTTGGTGGACAGGTTAGTGGTGTGTGTGGTGGCCATCATCATCTTGTCCCAGCTCTGCTGACATGTCTTCTCGCCCGGAGCGGAGATCAACCAGAACTCAGTCATGGCTGCTAATAGACAGGTGGCAGACAGGGGCTCCTGGAGAGAGGCAGGCATTGGAACAGCATTGGGTTTTGAAATAACTGACATAATATTAGGCTGCAATAATTATTCAGTCTTTATCCTGTTTTGACCTGGTGAATAATTGGCTGAACGATTTGGGGAAATAATCTAATTGCGATTATTTTGACCAATATTGCGATTCAGATTTAATGTACGATTTTTTTGTAAAAAAATAATGAATCAGACTGATTTCCAGTCAGTAACGGTAACAAATCACTTCTTTTTTTATCACAGCCTTTGCAATTTGCATACCGCGTTCCATTACATCGCGATTTCGATTTGAATTTGATTAATCGTTCAGCCGAAATATATGACTATAATATCATAGTGTATATATATCTATATATAGATATATATAGTCCCTCTCCCTCAACTTCCCTCAACTTTATTTTTAATATAGTGTCATTTTTATTACAAAGACAGGGATTTTTGTTGTTCATCAACAAATATGGATTATCATTTAAAAATCTAGAAGGTTTGCCGTAAATTCGGCTATTGGCTAACATGCTAAATTAATCAAAGCTAGAGCCAAATAAATCACAAATTGTAGCATTACCAGGAAACCCTATTCCCCTTTAAAAGACTGTTCTATTGATAAACTGTATACAATATTATATTCAACAAACTGTGCTATTTACATCGACATACACTAATAGTCAAGAGGTCTATAATATATTTCGTTAAATATTAATTATTTGATCACAGTTATTCGCTAGAGGCAGATACACATTGATGTCATGTGATCATTTGTATGCAAAAGAAGATGTACAGATCACATTTAATGTCACGGTTTTATTAATGCATATCATATTTACTGGCTTTGCTTATCAGTCCAACATGACCACACTATATTTCATTAAAAAAATATGAATGTTAAAAGTGGGAAGCAGCTTAGTGGCATTAGCCTTCTAGCAGAGGAGAGCTAGTGTGTCACGACATGGAGATTATAATATGTTACACTCACCAATTAACCTGATCTATCCCGTATCGGTCTGTACACAATGTTGACTATCCAGGTGTCAGATTATCCGATGCATATCTCAATAAAAGCTGTGCAATTCAGAGGTCCTTCAATCATTGACTGTACAAAAAAAACAGCATCCCACACCGTCAGCTGATCACATGAGAAACTGTGCGTCTGCGCAGAAGGTGGTGCGCACTTGCGTTTGTTGCGTTGGTGGATTTGGCAGCCAGCGTATAAAGTTAATGTCGCTCTCGTGTGGCCAAAGTCTGTATTTGCGAGAAGTTCTAACTTCTACATTATTCAATTCATATAATCTATTGTCCTTCATTCAAAGAAACTAATAGCTTTTTGGGGTTATTATATCACCTGGAAAAATATTGAGCCTATATAATACCTTCGATTATCTGATTCCATAATGTAAATTCAATTTTCGACTATTTACCAAACAAAAGAGGGGAAAATATCATCTGAGTTCATGTGTTCCGTTCGGGCTGATGATTTATCAGCCCAAACCCATACATGTGTCTTAGTTAACCAATGTATTCCTCCAGTCAGATCTTTCAAAGTTTGTGCATCATAAAAAGGGTTATTAGTCTAAGTGTGATTATTGTTTTATATATATATATAGCTTGTTTGCTCAACAACAATAAACAATGACTAGCCCAGTCGAACAGGAACGCTATTACTGCTTCGAGACCGCCAGACCGGTAATGCTGGCGTCCGAGGATTCATGGTGCGTTCACATCGTTGGAAATTCTAGGCAAAACATTTTCGCGACGTTTGAAAGTTTGCGTGAACGACACCGCGTGACGCTGTTATCATGCTTCAGCAACTCGGCCCAAATTTTGTTCACAGAGTTTCCCAGTTGGTGACGTATGGTTCACTAGTGACGCGCATGAGCATGGCGGAACATGAACGTTTTACTTAATATAAAAAAATCAACCATCATATCACATAGGCCTACTTTACTATTGATTGACGTTGTAACGTCTGTTGGCATGACTTGAGTTTTAAACGTTGTTTACTGGTAAACAAGCTCTAGATATGGGCAAGTGTTGCCTTCCATACAGTGGCAATATGTGCTTCTCATAAA
The DNA here is from genome assembly GCF_902167405.1 of Gadus morhua. Taxonomy (NCBI): domain Eukaryota; kingdom Metazoa; phylum Chordata; class Actinopteri; order Gadiformes; family Gadidae; genus Gadus; species Gadus morhua. The sequence goes on from NC_044069.1 coordinate 23,265,981, forward strand.
TAAAAGCAAAAGGATAGTTGGTGATAGGCATGGAAGTAAAGGCATGCAAACTTGAAACTGATACTACTAAGTTCTGTTTACTTCTGAATGGTAAGGATAAAAAAGCCCTGCTGTGAAGAACTTTTAGATTCCCGACCGGCTGTTTCCCAAGTGCACATGAACAGTCGCTGTAGGGAACACGCGTCAGGCTCAAATACACCGGCGCCGCAGCGCAGCGGCACGTATTTTACGCGCGTCAAAAGCACGTCCCTAGCACCAACAGGAGGCGGCGCGACGGACGCGCTGCAGTATAAATGCAGGAAGTCACCGTTTCCGTTTCTCTGCATCATCAATAATTTATATAAACAATATTCTCAGCCCTCACATCGCTCACATGACACATCGTGGACACGCTCACTTCCGAGCAAATTCTTTGTATTGCACTTCGTTCTTTGCCAACGGCAGTTTTTTGTATAACGTCGGTGATGCAGAGCATGTGTCCAAGACAACTGTCTGTCGGGCTGTCCGAAATGTGACACTTGCACCGAAACGGCTACTATGCACGTTTGTAGTGTTCCCAAGTCACAGACCCACCAGACTTCTCAAAGAAGAGTTCCACAGAATTGCAGGTATCAGTCTAAGCAGTAATTCATTTATGTCATAAAGCTTTGAGACTTGAAGCACTAATCAGTAAATTTGATATATTTTAGGGTTTCCAGGTGTGATTGGCTGCATAGATGGCACGCACATTCCTATCATAGCTCCTTCAATAAATGAAGGAGATTATGTGAATAGGAAATCTGTCCACAGCATTAATGTACAGGTAGGCCTAAATAGTAGCCTTTAACATTCCAAATGAAATATGCTTCACTATACAGCTAATTACTGTTCTCCACTGTGAAGATCATATGTGACGCAGCCCACATGGTAAATAATGTGGAAGCGAAGTGGCCTGGGTCTGTGTATGACTCACGAATGTTTCGTGAGTCTACACTGAGTGCCAGATTTGCCCGTGGTGAGTTTATATATATAGTTTATATATCCAGGGTATAGTTGTATCCTATGATCAATATTTTGTTTCCTCCTATTACAACTGAAACAATAAAGTGTATCTTGTATAATCATAGGAGAGTTTGGTGGTTATCTACTCGGAGACAGAGGGTACCCCTGCCAGCGCTATCTGCTGACCCCTTACCCTGACCCTGACCCTTGCCCACAGCAACACGACAAATTGGCTCACTGCAGGACACGAGCCAGAGTGGAGATGACCATCGGCATACTCAAGGCCCGGTTCCAGTGCCTTCGTAGGCTCAGGGTCACCCCGGAAAGGGCTTGTGACATTATAGTGGCATGTTTGGTTCTCCACAACATTGGCACTATTAGAGGAGAACAATGTCCTACTCTTTCCCCCAATGATCCAGATAATAATCCTGACCCCCCTGCTGATGCACGAGATGAAAGAGCTGTTAGAGACATGATATGCTTCAATCATTTCTGACTGACTCTGCCTTTTTTCTGTTGGCTATAATGGAGGTCAAATTTTAAGATAACCAGAAAACACAAATTTGGAGACTTGTATGTATAAAAGGCATTTAGGTGTTGCTTTCATATAGACAATTTTAAATACTGGCAGTGTTGGGATTTTTCTTTGTTTAGCAGATTTCCCTAATTACTTAAATATATCTATCACATGTTGAATGCAGCCACTAAATGCTGTTTAATGAGGGCAGGCCAAATAACTTCACAATTGCTTGTACTTAATAAATTATACCTTATCTGTTTGAACTACATTTTTATATTTCATTTTTAGTTGCAGTCAAGTCCGTTTGGGGCCTGTTGGGTTGCACCTGTGCGCACAAACACACATATGGAATATAATTGTTGAATAAGTGGAACATTCAAGAGAAAACATTTTATTTTTCTCAAATACTCTGACTCGGTCAGCAATTTTTTTCCACGCGAGCTCCCGCTTTTTGGCTGCTGCCATAGTATCGCTTTTTAGTAAAAAGATATGCTCGCTTTCTGCATATGCAGTCATTAAGATTTGCAACTCCGCTGGGGAGAAGTAGGAGGATCGAGGCTTGTTAGTACTTGTTGCCATGGTGAATCATGTTATCTGTGTTCCATTGATGAGGGCTTTTTATATCCTCATGCACGAGCTTCACTCAGAGTTACCTTGACTCAGAGTTGATTGAACTAAGCGTTATCACCTGTTCTGAAACCGAAAATTCAGAGTTTTACAGCTCAGAGTTGGTCAACCTAGAGTTAAGGTTTTAACTTAGAGTTTGTTGAACTTGCTTTCTGAAACGGGCACCTGGTCGGAGGAGAAGGGCTTTGATGTTTCTGTTGGCCTGGTGTTTCTCCTTACCCCTCCTTCTGAGACAAAGCTGGTGTGGTCCTCTGCTGATGGTGGTTCTTCGTTACCCTGTCGACACACCTCCAGCACTTCGGCGAGTATTCTCAGGACCTGGTCGTGGCGCCATCTGTAGCGCCCCTGTTAAAGCGCGATCTTGCAGCCTGATAAGATGTGCTGGAGGCTTGCGTTGGGGGCATTGCAGAGTCAACAGCATTCTTCGTTCCCAAACCACTGGTGAAGGTTCAGAGGACAGGGAAGGGTGTCGTAGTTTGAGCGAATGAGGAAGCTGAGTCTTGTTTGTGGAATCTTCCATAGGTCTGATCAACTGATGTTCCGGTTAACAAGTCCCTCCCAGGTTGTCCAGCTTCCTTGTCGGCCCTGCGACACAGCCATGATATTGTAGCAATCTTCCTCCATCCTCGTCACCTCTGCCACCACCATCTCCTTCCACTCCTAAGGGTTCGCCTTGGACCAGAGGCTTGGCACCTCTCCCCATCCTAGCCCTGTTCTTCCTGCCTGGACTCTGGCCACAATCTCCCGGTGTTGCAGGCGACCGACAGCTTGGTCAACCTCATTTTGGGCATTCCATTTGCGGCCGGTTGGAACCTTGGCATTTGTGTTCATTATCGGTACTATAGGTTAATCAGTTAGTTAGTAAACCTTTCCTTCTTTGCCTTTTTCATAATGTTTGTCCTTCCACTGACCCTGGGCATGGATGAAATACGCTAGTTAAAAGTAAATTATCTATTATAGTGAGTAAGTCAGTAAGTTTTCACAAGAATACAGTATTATCTGTATTTGCCTACTTCCAATAGCGAGTTTTAAATCACACTTAAACAGTGTTCTTCGTGAGAGATTTTATTGACGGTCAATAATGCGAAGTTCACACTTACGTCACCTTAAACAAATCTAATCATAGTCCATGTGTCAATCGGAAATGCATATTTGGTGTTTGCTCAGAGACTATGAACACAATTGGCTGGACTTGGAAAGGATGTCCCTCCTCCGACTCGACAAACACGCCCACTTTCCCTAGCTGCATTGGCTGGACTCGACGAGGAAGTCCCGCCCCCGACCCGGTGAACAACCCCACTTCCCCTAGCTTATTCCCGTAGACTCCGCCCACTAGCCAGAGAAAGCACACCGCCCGACGACCGCTCGCCCCTCGTCGAACCATATGGCAAATTTAGGCCTTTTTCTTTCTTTTATTGTGGCCCCCACTACCGTTTAAAAATTCCGCCGAAAAAGAGAAGACGATTTTCCAAATCATTGTGGCCGTTATCTCACGTAAGTACATCTTATCTCGATGAACTGTGGTGTGTGGTGCTGTGGTGAAACATGGCGGGTTATCCTTCGCCACTCTGACAGGCCGATACATTGTAGCCACGATACATTGTATCAGGCCTTATTTGGGCAAGGAGGGACGTCGTTGTTTTGATCCACTTTTCATTCCACTCGATAGCCGAGTCATTATTATTGGTTACACTGTGCGATCGGTTATTAAATAGTATTTAGATAATAAAGTGAGCTAGAGGAGTTCTCAGGCGAGAGCGCCGCTAGTGTTCCCAGTCGTCTGTGGACCCTGTCATCTTCTGTCATCTTCCATCAACAACAACACCATGGGTTATATATCTCCAACCAGTGAGTTATTTGTAACTGATAATTCATGGCATTTGTATAAATCTTAAAATCTTTCAACATCAATATAAGCTATTCGTTGTTATGGTCAGGTAATCATAACAGGCAGTATTAAGATGAGTTCACTGAGGACTTATCGAAAGTGGCTTGGACCAAAACCTATTCACATAACGTCACTTATCAATCTCACTGAACGAAACTATAATCAGATGGTGTATAGTGTGTTTGTAATTCCATGAATGAGAATCGTTATCAAAGTATTCCATCACGTTTCTCTTTTGATATGCCTTCGATACAAATATATGTGTCTGTTTGGTGTGCAGGGCTCCCCTGTCTCTGCACAGGTGTATCACCGCTACCCAGAAGGGCTAGGGGCGGCTCTCTACCGGGAGCACTTTGACTTCAACGCTGAGCCGCCTTGGGACCCTAGCTGATAGTGGGACAAGTCCTCTCCTGACTTGTCCATGTAAGTCAATTTTCTTATGCACAACTACCCTTTCCAAGCTATCAAGTAATGTCAAAGGTGTTTTTCATCGCCCGAAAGCAGTGTTGCCAGATTGGGCGGGAAATCTGACCCAATCTGGCAAAACTGCCCGCAAGACTCATCTCTGTCAGACTGTTATTGTTTGTTCTCAGAAAACGTGTAGCTTTTCTGAACAGCTGAGTGATAAGTCATTAAGACCTCTTAATTAGACCTAAAGACCCTAACCCTAGACCTAAAACGTTATACTTATATCTTGGTAAGACTTAATAATAATAAATAATAAGTTAATTGTCCAATTCATTCAAGTTTATTGCAATAACATAAAAGCTAATTTGAAGACTTTTTGATTTTAAGTGACCGTTCTCGTCTCCCCTGTCTCTCTGCAGTTTGTTGCATACCGGCAGGACCCCCTTGGCTCAGTCGTGACCTTCTCTATTCGCCTCACTCTTCTTTATGATTGTCAGCTAAGCGGAAAACGGTTAAGATGAAAGGACTTTGTGAGGAGCCGTGCTATGTCATCGAGCTCCTGGAGGACGGAGTGACCATTGACGATGTCATCGATGGATACATCTCCGAACACGCTCTGGTCAGTTTCACGTTGCGAGAAGAAAACCTTAAGAAACTTGTCGATTTGTCTTAACTGGTAAAGGTTTACTTCAAGGTTGTATTTAAAATAGCACTGCTTATACTATCAAGTCAGTCGATGTTACTAGAGACACACACCAATCCTCTTGAGCAATTATCTTTCTCCATTGAATCTAATGGGATTTCCCATGTGTCAGGACCATAATCCTAAACCAACGGTATTACTTTACTACCGGCCTATGTAAACCAGCTGGTTGTGCTCCAGCGAGAGGTGGCTTGCGGTCGTCTCTGTTCTCTAACTTGAGGTTCCCCTCCATTTTCCGGGCGACAGTAGCTTAGGAGGTAGAGCGAGTTGACTGGTAACCTGAAGGTTGCTAGTTGGATCCCCGGCTCCTCCTGAGTGTCGAGGTCTCCTCACCCTGGCTGCTCCCGATGAGCTGGCTGTCCCTCTTCATGTTCGACTCCGCCCTTGGTGTGTGAATCTGTGAATTAATGGTTGTTAGTCGCTTTGGTTAAAAGCGTCAGCAAAATCCCCTAAATGTAAATGCCCGAGCGACAGGTTGCCTGCTGTCGTCTCTGTTCTCTAACATTCCCAGACCGTGTCCCCAGGTGGAGAGGAGTGCCTTTGTGGTGGGCGACTTGGGGGCCCTGATGCGGCAGCATGTGCGCTGGCAGGTTCTGGCACCAAATCTTCAACCCTACTACCCTGTCAAGTGCAACAGCAGCCCGGCCATCATCGAGTTGCTGGCCTCCCTGGGCCTCGGCTTCGTCTGCACCAACAAGGTGGGTCTCTCATCCACTGCGATGGTGGTTGCACTGCTGCTATGTGAATGTCTAATCCAGTGTTGGATAAGTGTATTAAAGATTTAAACACCAGCATCATGGGGGGATGAAAGGCGTTTTGTTTGTGCGCTACGTGAGCCATCACTACGTGAGCCATCACTCGTTCATAACTTGGTTACCTGATTAACTGATACCACTTTGCAAGCTGTCAAGTTATGTAAAAGGTCACCCGCATGCAGTGTTGCCAGATTGGGTGGGATATCTGGCCCAATATGGCAGCAATGCCCACAAGGCTAATCTCTGTTATCGTTTTTTGTTAGAAAATGTGTAGCTTTGACCTCTTAATTGGGTCTTAATAAGACCTCAACTTAATAATTGGTCTTAAAGGAGCATTTCACCGGTGGAGGCATGAATATGTATTGAAATTGGGTCCTATATGTAGTCGAATAATAAAATAAAATTCTAATTTGGTGCAGTCTTGACCAAGAAAAGGCAGAAAGTGACTTTTTGGCGCTTGTGGATTGAATACAACAACTCCCACCATGCACAGCTTCGCTGGCGGCCACTCCCGCTGATCATCTCCGCCTATCGGACACCTCCTTGTTCCATCTACTAATGGAACAAATCAGCGTGGAGCTTGACCCGACGTCACTGGCAGAGAGTAGTGACGCTTGCACAGAAGCATACGGCCGACATCTTTCTTTATTCTGGGTGGAAATAGTAACATAGTTAGGCAATTAAATGCGTTTATGTAAACATTTTTAACGAGAAATGTGCATTTTAATTTCATAATGTTCGCTCCTTGAATGTGAAGGATGTTTGGTTTGATAGTTATGACGAAGAGGGAACGCTCCATTCACTTGCATGGACAGCGTCTCTGGTTGCTAAGCAACCTCAACGTCTTGGCGGACTATCTGCTGATCAACACTACGAATGCTGGAAACACACCAGACACACCATGTGAAGTTATTTAACCCGATTATTGTTATTTATTTAATCTATTTAATCTAACCCGATCTAAACTCTATCATGCACCCAAATACGGCGGCGTTTGGGTTTCCTACCTCGGACTCCTAAATCCAGCGCAGCCACAGGCGCGTTGGCGCGTTGAACCATTTTTGTGACACACAATGATCAAGCTTCAAGTTAGGCACGTTACACGCGTTTGGTGTGGCCGTAGCCCGTGTCCACCAAAAGCGTTTATTTATGCGGTTTCACCCAAAAAATCGGCTTCGTGTGGACGGGGCCAAGAAGGCGAACACACGTCACCAAGACGGGGAGACAGCGCCAGGCGTTTTTTGCGCCACTATCTGCCAATGGATCGTGGATGCCTGGGCTGATATAACAGTCTCAACTGTGGTCTAAGCTTTCACGAAGGCAGGAATAATCACTGAACTGCCAGGCAACAGCAGCGACACTGACTCGGATAATGACGAGAGGGATCCGGGCATGTTGGATGCCGTACTCGCCCAACTGTTCAATTCGGACACACAAGAATTCGAGGGATTCGTAGACGGGGAATGAACTGAAAAAGTGAGCTTATTGTTAAGAGATATTGATATTGATCAGATATTGATGAGATATTGTTAATATGCACATTAACGTTTGAACATCGTTACCATGGGAGTGACTGGAGTTGTCAGAACGCTTAATAAAGTTTGACTTTATCTGACTGTTTTGTGGACATTCCCTTTAGCACAGCTCGGTCTAGTCGATGCATAACGCAACCCCAGTCAAACGTTTGACTGCAGTATCTTCTATTCTATGCGCCTTTATAATCCGGTGCGCCCTATACATGAAAACAGTTCTAAAATAGGGCATTCATTAAAGGTGCGCCTTATAATCCGGTGTGCCTTATAGTGCGGAAAATACGGTAGTCCTCATTTGTATTTCTTTCGAAATGGTGAACTTCTATGTCAGATCCAGTACCCTCCGCCAATGTACTTCAGTTTTATCAACAGCCTCTGTTATCTTAGCTTCAGACGCTGTGGATGTTAGTTTCTGCTGGTGAAGTCCCACCCACTGGCACTGCTCTAATAGGTCTGTAGCGTCAGTGGGTCCCACCCCCTAGAGGGGGGTTGGACTAGTGGTTGTAGTCTTACGAGAATCATCCCCTCTTACACTTCCTGTTTTCTTGTACGCAAAAATCGTCATATTGCGTCATTAAAAACAGGAAGTGTTGGAGATCTCAGAGCTGCAAACTTGTCGCTTTTCGGCGACAATCGCCGTTTTCTTGGTCAATTTGGTCATTCACGTGAATCGTGTCGAACCGGAGAGTTTTGTTTTGGGGGGGGGGGGGGTCCAGAATAATAGAAAAATTATTGGATCGTTCTTATAATTGACATTTCTCTGGGCCAATCGGAATCTCAGCACTTGCTTCAGAATCTTTCTTATAATTGACATTTCTCTGGGCCAATCGGAATCTTGAAGCACACAGCGCCAACTGAGCTCGCCATTGGATGAGACGGTCGCCTACCGCTCATGCGCGCCAAACAACTCAAGAGAGCTTGCGAAACCCTCGTCCAGAGGGGTGTTCCACGAACGGAGGTTTAACAAACACTGAGTTAACGCTGAACTCTAGGTTGATTTACCCTGTGCCGACTAACCCAGAGTTTTCGGTTCCACAGCAGCGGTTATGCATTAGTTCAATCAACTCGGGGTTGGTTATCACAGGGTTGTGCGCGTCACCGCCAAACCTAAAAAGACGTGATGTATGGATCATGGAAACCCTGTTCGAAATGGCGAAACGGGCCGCTTATTTCAATGAAATGGAACTTCAGGTTCTCCTGGAGAGCTATGACGAGGAGAAGGACATTATCACAAGAAAAGGGAACGCTAAAGCCTCTGCAACCCGGAGAACCAAAGCCTGGCAGCGGATCGCTGACCGCGTAAATGCGTTAGTTACACCTCAAAAGCATGATCCTTAATATTTGAGCCATGAATATATAAATATCCCAGTTAAGCATTCTTAAAGATCCTACCACATAACCCCTTTCTTCTAAAGAAATATGTACTCCGATGGCTTCCAAGCGGTCAGCGGATCAAGTATAGAAATGAAGTATAAAAAACATAAAAACTGGTAAGCTTTTGCCACCATCGTATTGGTAAAAATTTAAATTAGCCATTTTTTTAAGCAAATCGTGAATAGGCCGACAGTCGGCAGACTGGATCTGGCCCTCAAATTGTCTTGACCCCATTGGAGGAGCTGTTAATAAACATAAATTCAGGGCGCCCTGGCATGGAGGTGGTACCTGGAGGTACCTACCTCCTCAGAGAGTCAGGGGCCATACCCCACTGGTTGAATGTAGGTTTTTGTGTTTTCTTGTATTTTAGATTTTTTTTGCCTTCGAAGTAACACATGCAAACCATGTGCTTGCCACAGCGCATACTATTCCAAATGTTTCTTTTTTTGGTAACTGGGTAGAAAACCTAAAAGTGACAATTCATCAACTTCACAGAATAATAATTATTTTTTGTCTCTAAAAATGGTGACAGTTGTAAATAAAATATTTTTTATAAGCCTTAAGGATGTTTTGACATTGATTTTTGATAAAGAGTTTTGTTAAGTCACGCTTAGAGTAGTGTCATTTGTATATTACAATAAAAAAAAAATCCCCCCGTGACACTGTCACCTTTTTTCCTCTGAGGAGTTTGCAGGTCTGAGATCTATACGGATCTCTCCAGTCTCTCCAGAAAATAAGGGAATGATGCTAGACCATTCAAAAATATGCGGGGGGTTCTAAAAATACAAAGCTTATGTGAAATGGGTGAAGTTGCCCTTTAATAAGACCGTAATAATGTAACGCTAAAGGTACTTTGTTTTGCATGTTTATGTAAGGCTGTCAGATTGGTTCCTAATCACAATATCTTCTCTCTTTTAGGCTGAGCTGAGCCTGGTGCTGGAGCAAGGCGTACCCCCGGAGAACGTCATCCTATCTGGGGTCTGCAAGCAGCTGGCCCACATCAAGTATGCCGCAAAGAACAACGTGTGCCACCTTGTTTGTGACAACCAGGCGGAGCTCTGCAAGATCGCCCGGGCACACAGCAAGGCAAAGTAGGTGGAAATTAATAGTTTCATAATATCACAGCTGCTATTTCTTATCTTTAATATGTATGGTTTCATCGTGTTGGGCTTATTCATTTTCAATTCTACTAGTTCACAATAAGATTGGAACCAATGATAACAGTTCACTCGGATTCTCCAAGGTTCTGTCATGCATTCTGACATTGGATTATATTTGACTTTGGCATAAACAGTCAATGTAGGACTTTGACTCTTTGAAGGACATGCTTTCGTGATGGCAGTAGTTATGGAACTTCTTGTGTTCCAACACTTTCACTGAGTTAACCAGTTACTCAGTTCTCTATACGGACGTTAATGTTTTGATGGCTGTGTCACCCTGAATGTGTTTCTGTCTTTTCCAGGTTGTTGCTGCAGCTCACCACTGAGGCTCATGCGGCCGAGACCAGCGTGGCCTTCGGCTGCTCCCTGAAGAGCTGCCGGTACCTCCTGGAGTTAGCCCGGGAGCTGGGGTTGGATGTTGTGGGGGTGACCTTTCACATTCCCCCTTCCTGCCCGGACCTACAGCAGGCCTACCACCATGCCCTCTCGGATGCCCGCTGCGTCTTCGACATGGGGGTGAGTGTGAGCGTGAGTGTGAATAACTAATTCTGTTAAGGGCTGTTCCAGGCATTCATTAAGCTAAGGGTTCAAGTTGTGCTCTCTGATGTTACTGTTAAACATTGAACCTTAGGAAAAACATTTTGTTGATGAAAGTTGTTATTTTGTGATGTGTGTTCAGGCCGAGCTCGGCTTCAGCATGAACATCTTGGACATCGGTGGTGGAATCACAGGTTCAGACTTTCAACTCCAGCAGGTAAACATTAGCCCTCAGGTGTACAAAACAACATGTAAAAAAACATCTGCCCCTTTTTAAATGACTGGACCAAACATTGACTGTGTTTGACCCCTGTAAATCTGTACAGTAAAGTTAAATGGACTGCATTTAAGCTGCGCTTTACTCAAAGCTCTTTACAATATTGTCTAATATTCATCCACACATTCACACACCGACGGCGGTGTCTTCACGCAAGGCGACAGCCACCTCGTCAGTAGCTGTCAGGGTGAGCTGTCGACACTCAGCTAGTAGGAGCCGGGGATCGAACTAGCAACCTTCAGTTTACCAGCCAACCCGCTCTACCACCTGAGCCACATGCCGCCCATGTGCAAGTTGCCAGTCAAGTCAGGTTGCCGAGGAATGTTGTGAAGGCTCTGCTTCCTCTGGCTAAGTCTCTGTGTTTTGGTCTTTAGGTTGAGTGTGCGGTCAGTCCACTGTTGGATGCCTATTTCCCTCCGTTGTCTGGGGTGCAGGTGTTGGCCCAGCCAGGCACCTTCTATGTGGCCTCTGTTTTCAGTTTGGCTGTCAACGTGATTGGCAAGAAGGTCCTGAACCAACAGTGGGGCAGTCTGGCCCAGGGTAAGTCGTTTTGATGTCTTGTTTAACTGCTTCCCTTTATGGTTCCTGTGGAATTACTTTGCGAAATTTTCGAAAAAAATGACCACATGGAACTTGTGGTTAATTTTTCTTCATTTGGAAGTACGTGGCTATTCTGTCAAAGAGCCGCCAACCTTCAACATTTGCCATCTACTTCAGAACAGCCCAACAGAATGCCCGATGTATTGTGCCCGCAGGGGAGCTGAGTGCCACAGACACAGAGTTCCAGTACTACATCAACGAGGGCGTGTACGGCTCGTTCCGCCGCAAGCTGCTAGGAAATACTATCCCTGCCCCGTCTGTTCACAAGGTCAGTTGGCCACAGGTGACCTCCGCAAGTCCCAACAGAGCGGAAGGAAAGGCTTTGTAGTCAAAGCATTGATACAGGCCGGTATTATATACAGCTGAATGGTTGGGGTGACAACTAAATTGTCATCAAGACCTTTCGTGGCTGTAAAAAATGGATAACTACACATGCACTGGCTGACAGTCCCAGCGCCCCCTCTGTAAACAATTGTTACTGCACCAAGGCCATGGCCAGTGGGAGACTGAATAGAAAAAGTCAGCAACAATGCTTATTTTCCCGATGTGTTTAATGAAGAAAACCCAAATGAACAAAAAACATTAATGGAAAATATTACGAAATCACGAAGTGACACCATTTTTTATGTAATAACCAGCCATAATACTTGATTTACTGAACAATAGTTATAGTGAATTTATTTTTTCTTTACCCCTTTTCATGGGTAAAATCCCGGTAGCTGGGTTTTTATTAGCACTGGTAAAGGGATGGATGTTCACCACATGTGTCTCCTCGCCCTGTGTAGCATGCTCTCTGCACTGAGGAGCTGGTGTATCCCAGCAGCCTGTGGGGGCCGTCCCTGGACCAACTGGACGAGGTGGTGGAGCACTGTCTGCTGCCTGAGCTCAGTCTCGGGGACTGGCTGCTCTTCCCAAACATGGGAGCCAACGGGCTGGAGGAGCTCACCTGCCTGCCCAGTGAGCCCCAGATGCCTGTCTACTATGCTATATACACTGCAGACTGGTAAGCATGCAATAAGCAGTTGGTTTGTCAGGTTTCACCCTGAACACATTCTTTCGCCGCTCAGGGAGCATCGGGAAGAGTCAAATCAATAAAGTTAAAGAAGATTTGGGTATATGGTCTCATAGAGTTGGAGAAATGCAAATAGGAATTTAATGTTTACTAGAGATGCGTCGATTGATCGTACACGATGATCGGTAGATATTGGCTAAAAATAGCTTGATTGGAGAACCCCAAAGGCGCCGTTCTCGTTACTCGCTCAACCTTTTTTTACCCCTGCATGCGGCACTCGCACATCAAAGCGGAACTTGCCAGTGGCTGCATGAGTTCTCCCGTCTTCAACATTGTGCTACACTGTCAGGATTTCATGCATTCGCTATAAGATGGCGAAGGAGGCCGTTTTACGTTCAGTGCCATTTACTGAGAACTTGCATAACTTGCGTGATTTACCCAACATACGTATGCGTGCAGGCACATTTCAGTACCGTATCTACAGCAGTATGTGCGCAGGCACACTTCAGTACCGTATTTAACAGTCACATTCTGCGGAGGCTTTTTTGAACGCATTTAGCGGTAAGAGTCATTGGGGATCCAAAGAGTGTAGGTGGCGCTTGCCACCTATCCAGATTATAGATAAGTGATACAGAAGATTCCCATTTCCTTGCCACTCTGTGATCGACAAACGACAGATGATGAGGTGATGATGAGCTCTATTGTTTACCTGTATGCCATGTTGTTTACCGTACCTGCAGGTGCGGGATGCAGGAGGCTGGTGTGGCACTAGACGGCACAATGAAGAGCTTCTCCCTGATCAACCACAGTGCGGTGTTCAATCATCCGTCCAAGTCCATCTGAATCCGATATGTGACACAGAGCCCATTAACCCTTTCTGCGGTCCGAAAGGGACAGGGTCTGACATCGAGGGAAAGCTAAATTTGGTCAACATTCCATCCGTCTTGGAAAATAGATTATTTTTGTTTTACCAGCAAATCAAGGCTTCTTTCATTCAATATTTTTTAATATTGAAAACAGGAAATGCGTGGTAAATTCCTACCTCAGTACTCCTGGATTCTCCTCGGACAATTACGTCCTTATTTCAACCCCCCCCCCCACTCCCCTCCCTTACACGTCTCTCTCACGACAGTTCAACAATCTGCCCGAAAACACCATTATGCAACAAAATGGACGACTCTGTGGCGATCGACCCCTGCCACTTTGGGAGGGGGTTTATTTCCGTAATTTAAAAACGTTTACATAATTGTACTATTGATTTTTAAATCTTTCCGTATTACCTGTCGTGTAAATTGCTTTGTTCAACACATAGATTTTGTAACATGATTTTCGAAAGATATCAAAATAGATATATAATTCTGAATTCTATGTGTAGGACCCCAACTAGCATAGTTTTAAAGGCATAACATTGTAATATTTTAATCTCAATTGTGATTCACTTTTATTTAATTTATTGCTCTAAAAAACACTGTTGGGGCTAATTGAAGTAACTTTATGTATCTGTTAACATGCTGTGACCCATCAAAACAGTATTTGCCTGTTTATATATTTATGTATTTCTAATGCTTCATAGTTTGTGTGCAATTTCAATTGTTGGGGAGTGGGGAGAGTTGTACAACTGTGATCTTAACTTGAATATAACAAGCCACACTAGAGAGTATATGGAGTATACTTCAGAGAGCCCCTTTGTCAAAAGTACATTAAAGGTTAACTTTTAAGACATTCAAATCATCAAATGTGCCACTGCATTTGAAATAACACCATGTTGTCCATATTGCACTAAAGACATTTTAATGTTCAAAAGAAAGAACAAAAATACAAACCTTGAACTTATGATGTTAAAGTTTCTGTCCAGTGATGGATTTTTTTACACACCAGAAGCGCAATACCAATAATGTAAAAATAAATGCCAGGCATAGCTTAATTATTACAGCAGTACTCCTTAATGCTTCTCTGAAGCAAGGTATTTGAGAGATGTCACTTGGAGTCTCTTGAAGCTGTTTGTTAAAGTTGACCTGGATGAACTCCAGTTCCAAACTAATAAAATCCTGTCCCGAGTGTATTTCAAACAAGTAATGTATTGTTACTTGTTGTCTCTGGCGCTAATGGACCATAGCGTGTTTTAATTGTAGGTTGTGCTTAAAGTAATAAAAGTGAATATTTAATACATCTGATTGAAATTGTTGCTTTGTTCCAGTCCCTACAACAATTGCAGTCCCAAGATAATTGTGGTACCATTGGTTAACCACCAACGTGTACTCGTTTACCTCTCTTTTTTAAAATTATGGTAATTTTGAGGACTGATGAAAATGTCTACCAATATTCTCTTCTAGAAAAGAAAAAAACATTAATTTAAACATTTTTTCTAACAAAAGTTTTTCTGTCTTCAATTTATAGTAGCAAGAGATGGCATAGAATGCAAGTAAATTGTGTGAAATAGCAAAATTGTCAAGATGAAAAACATGAGCAATAAAAATGAGTGGATGATGGGGCTTTATCGTTGTTAAATTTAATATTTCTTATAATTAAACTTTTAGAAGCCATTTTCACAAAAATAACGCTACCGAGCCGTCCGAAGAAAATGGCCTAATCTCAAAATCACGAGATTTTCTTTAGCTCCTCCCATTTAGCTCACTTTTATGACAGCTCATTGGCTATCCGTGAGATTATCACGTGACATTCTGCAGTCACAACTATACGCAAGCATGGCGAGTCTACATTGAAATAAACCGTTTAATGAGACATGCGCGTTCTGATTTAACCCACGTAACGATTTTAATACAGAGTTAATTTAAAATTACTTTTATTCCGAAACGTAAAATAAATTCCACATTATGAGTTTCGACTAAATCTCATTGGTCGGTTGGATGCGATATGCAAATCCCTCCTAAAACGTCAGATCCTAAACTAGACCGCCATTTTTTCTTCAACAGGAAGGCGACAAAGCGGAATCACATTTATTTTCGTTCGCAGGTTGGTAAACTTACTATTCTATGCATCCACACATCTTTCATTATTGGTGCATTTAGAGGAAATCATTGGTCACCATTTATGCTGGTCGCCGTGTGTGTATATCGAGTGGCGGCTGAAAACCAGTGTGGGTACTGGGGAGCCCTCTGCTGCGGAGTCACAAGATTCCCAGTGTAACCAGTACTGACCCATCCTCTGGTTTAATGTAACCAGTACTGACCCATCCTCTGGTTTAATGTAACCAGTACTGACCCATCCTCTGGTTTAATGTAACCAGTACTGACCCATCCTCTGGTTTAATGTGACCAGTACTGACCCATCCTGTGATCACCATGTAACCAGTACCGACCCATCCTCTGGTTTATTGAAACCAGTACCAACCCATCCTCTGGTTTATTGTAGCCAGTACCAACCCATCCTCTGGGGTAAGGGCTGGTTAAGCATCTGACATATAATTTGGTTATCAGTAAGTTATGCATCGCGAGTATATACATTTTGTCATAGCATGATAATGTTACTGGATGTTACTTCTGACATCACCATATATACACACCCAATACATAAACACCATCAGATAGGTTTGATTCAATAACAACTCGTTAGCCCAAATACGTTTGCATCAGGATACATGTGATGTGCACAAAGTGGCTGTAGTCATACAATGGTTGGTCATAATATAGGTCATTTAATGTCACAACTCAAAGGCAAAGGACATGTGCTTTGTTCACTTTCCAGATAGGCTAAAACGAATATTAACTGCAGATGTGCTGCATGAAAAAAATGTGTATTTATGCATTGATTATGTTTGTCATATTGTTGATGATGAATACAGGTTGAGTGTACAGTTTTTTTTTTAAGCGCCCTGGTCTTTAGCAGGCATTTGATTTGTGCAAAATCTTCTCTTGTAATTTACGCTAAACAACCATCCAATTTCCATGTACAAGCGGACATTAATCTCAGATTAAAAAACATTGTGGATTCGTTAACAAACAATGCATATCCAAGCAAAACCTTATCATATTAGAATGTGATTTAATGAGGGGGGGTTAGTGAGGGGCTTTATGTGTTTATTTATTTAGATTATTAATAAATGATTGCGGGAATATTTATCCAGCAAACATGACATCATAATTGTATTTTGGCGAACACAGTGTGTCAAAGTAAGGCTGTCTTTTTGCTTTAGAACCTTGTTCTTAAAGACCTGCAGGTGTATATGAGATGAAAGAGTCTAGTCGTTCAAGTTCATCACTAGCAAGGTGGCCACTAAAAAAGTCAAAGATGGTCCAACTAAGAAGATCTTCCTCTACATCCAAAATGACAAACCTCTATCTTTCCCACTCCTCTTCAGACTCCATTGAAGACTGGCTCTCTCTTGACTGGGCCTAGACAAGTGGGTTTCACACCGTGGTTTGCGCAACAAATAAGTGGATTGAATCAGAATTCCTCTCCCGTAGGTCCTGGATCCAATGTGGTCGTCCACATCTATCTGATTTACGGGTAGAGTCTAATGCTGATCTCTATGCTCTAAAAATCTATCACTGAATACCACCAGAATTGTTGATTTGAATGTTTTGTTTCATACAGCTCAGAGTAGGGTCATTTTTTTAAAATCTGCTCGTTAGTGACAGCATTTTTTAATAGCTGCTGCTGCTATTATTTTTACAGGAGCCATGCCTGGAGGGTTCAACGCCTTATATGTGTTCCTTCTCCCTACTGAGTTCTTCTTGTCCTCAGGGGCTTAGTGTTGGGGTATTGCCTAATATGGGCCTATAGATTAATGTCTAGCCTGTTGCAATATTTACACAGGCTACCAGGATTAACGGGGCCAATTACAATATCCACAATAGATGTACAATTCTGAAATGAATATGTATTGCAACACTAGAATGTCCTTGTTGCGTCACTGAAAATAAATGTTATACATTATTTGTAGGGTATTTCAATTTGATACTTTTCTGATTCGCTCTTCTATGAAGCAGTCACTGAAACATTTTATGCTCTATGTATTTATGAAACAGGCAAATGAGTTGACTTCCACGGAAAAATTATGTATCAACTCCCAGTGGAAAATATTGAGAAGATCCGCAAGTCACGGAGGAAAGTGAAGAACATTCTGAGTGAACTGGGCCTTGAGGACTGCCAGAAGCTTCTCAAGGTAGGCTCCCCATGCAGCACATATGCAAGCTAAACAGTTCCCCTCAAAATTGGCATACTAGTTGCTTGTATTACATTAGAATTTAAATTATTTATTATTTCCATACAAACGTTTTTTATTATTCCATACATCCTGTATGGATAATGTGTGATCCACATGCTAATTCTTAACCAAAGAAGCAGAGCGCTTTCTAAAAAGGTTGTTTTGTTTCATTCATCCTAATGATCCAGACAACCAGTCTGTTGACCTTCTGATTTCCTATGTGATTGGAAGATGCACTGAAGTTGTCCAAAGCATTTTCTCTCAGACCTAAGAAATTCTAACTCCAAATGTTCTATTTTATTAATAAACGCTTGGAAATTAGATTTCCACAGATTGTGTGGCATAAATCAGGAGAAAAGAGCATTAAAAAAGGTGTTTGACCCCATTGAACAGGATCTCCGTGAAAAGTCTGAGGAGAACTTGGAGGACGAAGAGGCCTTTGAGAACACGGAATGGGAAGATTTCACGGAGGAGGACACTTACACAAAGAAAAAGGTAAATGTGGCTTTGATCACTCACCTGGGGTCTCATTTATAACCGTTGCGTACGCACAAAATGGGGCTGAAATTGGCGTACGTGACTTTCCACGCCAAGGTTGTGATCTATAAAAAACCAACTTGACGGGAAAATGTGCTCAGCCCTAAGCAAACTCTGACCCATGCGTACGCATGGTTTGGAGGAAAAGGAGAATTGGCGACACAGATGGTGTGGTGGTGAACTGAAGTCAGACCGAAGAATTGTAGAGTGAGAAGAACGATTATGTTTATCATCGCCCTTCATACATTTAATTTCAACCCGTATCATGCGTTAAATCCTAATCAGAATAATTTAAATCTACTGCGTTATTTCTCAGTAATTACTCCAGAAACATCTCCTTAGAATACAAATAAAAAATAATTCTCTATATTTAATCCCGTCACTCCATACTGTCCACTGACGGCGCGACTGCATGGAATAAAGCATCAGTCCAACATGTGTCAATAACATAATATTTTTATGTGACACTGTAAACACATAATCAAATGTCAATTAAATCCCAAGTGTGGAAAACCAAACCACACTCCTCATCACAAACGTTGTCCGTTACTCTTGATGCTTTTCATGACAAATCACGCATTAAAAAGGGGTTATGTTCAAGAACATTTTACGTGGGTGATTACAAACTGATTATCCAAGGTGTTCTCGGTCAGTCTTATTACCGTAACCCTATAAATACAGAGGTCTGCGCCGTGGTAATGCTGCACTATATGGCACTTCTGGCGGACCATGCAAATGGCAGGATTCGGAGGGAGAGGGTATTTAGGGACCATAACACTAGGCTACATAAAAATATGTAACTCTATGTCAGACCACTTCTTTTTTAATTCTGGGACTGTGCCCTCCGTGCTACTGACAGAGTTCACTGCTGTAGCAACATGTTGCCACTCACTCTGCTTTTTGTTGTTGGCGATCCCAATCCCGTGACCGACGAACAAAACTACCTTTCGGGCCTCCATCTCACCCACAAGTGTCTCCACTTCAACCTCCGTGAAATTTCGCTTTTTTGCTTTTCTCAGTACTTCTGCCATTGTTTCCGACAAGACATAATACTTGCATCTGAGTCTGTTTTATATGCAGATCGAATTCATGAGGTCATTTGCATTGACCATTTATGGTTAAAAAGGGGCGTGTACAGGGCGGAACGTGAAGCTGATTCAGCCGCGCACACTTGTAGGCACTCTGTGATTTATAAAGCAAAGACTGAGTACGGTGTGCGTACGCAGGGTTTTATAAATCGGAATATTTTTTGGCGCACGCAAAACTTGGCTTTTGGGCGTACGTACACTTTTAGTAGCGATCCCACGCACAGTTTTATAAATGAGACCCCTGAAAGGCAGAGGATTTAACTAAACCATGTGAACTCACCCACATAAAGACAACTAGACTAAGGAGACAGGACACTGCTGAAGTGGTTACGTGTTTGCTCCACTGCTGGCCTTCAAACCTAGCTGCCAACTGACAAATCTGTAAGGAATAAAACAACACTAACCTACATTTTCTACATCAACTTAGACCTTAAGACAAAAAAATATCACACAAAGAAACACAAACAGAAAAGTATAGGTACCTTTTTGGCGACCAGGAAAGGATTTATTTCTTTATGTGAATTGACAATCCACCATGACTACAGTTAGTATTTTGTCTTGTGAAGGCATTTAATTGTGGTAGTAATTATGTTTTTCTTTTCTTTTTTTAGTGGCCATATCGTTCCCAGATACTGTGCTGTGCATTGTGCAAGTATTCTACAAAAAATATTTTCACCTTCAAGGGCCATGTGTCGCGGTGCCACCACTATGAGTACTCAGCATGTGCCCTGGAGGCTTGCTCCGACTGCCACTACGTCGGCCACGCCAGGGCTCTCAGGAAACACGTGAGGTTCTTCCACACCTCCCCTAGCAGCCTCTCTTCACCCAACACGGCCACCAGAGAATGGCCTCAATCGTCACAGAAGGAGAAGTATCTCTGTCGGAGATGTGGGTACCCGAGCTCTTCCCTCACCGCCATCAAGAAGCACGTCATTCTCCGGCACCTCGAGAGCTTAGCCCAGCAGTTCATCGGCTACAAAATGCAACCATATGGGAAGATCTACATTTGCAAGATATGCAAGTTGAACATGGGAACTCTGGATCAGATGCTTCATCACATGTTGACGGAGCCAGTGCACACCTGGGTCAACTCACAGGTGCAAAAGTTGATCAGTGAAAACAAGAGTTCTATCCAACCGCCTAATGGTACCGGCATGTACTTAACATTCCCAAACATCGCTCCTAAATCTCAGACTCTTAGTAACAGACCTGTACTTGTTCCCAACATTGGCCAACATGGACAGAGAGTGGTAGCCTTGCAACAAGTTCATGGGACTGCTAACGGCACTACATTGATACGCACGCCTGGAACCAACCAGTCCTATCTATCTCCCCAGGCATCAGCTCTAGTTCAGCTAGCCCGTGCTGAGACTAAAGATTTGCTCCCACCTGGGACCTCTGTAGCCCTCCAAGGGTCGACGTCAGCCTCTGTCCAACAGGCACCGCTGTCCCTAGCTCCAGCCCAAGTGCAGTCGCTCCAGAACCTACAAGCCCATCAAATGCTTCTGCCCAAGAGCCACTTGACAGGAACAGTGGGTGTGGCCCAAAAGGAGTCAAAAGACCAAACGACCCCACAGGGTACCATGATGACTTCCCAGTCATTACTCACTCACTTGATTCCCACCGGCAACAGGATAAATGGTTTACCTACATACACGTTTGCGCCACCTAGCATGAACACTCCTCTCAAGCCAGTGGTGTCAGCTAACAACTCACCTCAGCAAACTAAGAAGTGGATCACCTGCCCACATTGCAATGAACTCTTCCCCTCGAATGTCTATGAGATGCACATGGAGATCGCCCACAGGACTAAATCCATCACAGCAAACTGTGAAAGTGTGGCTGTCAGGGCGCCCTTCCTTAAGAAAATGCCAGACAAAACTGTGAAATGCCTCATGTGCAAGATTCTTCTTTCAGAACAGGGTGTCATCCAGCACCTTCTACATGGCCTGAACTGTTTGTACTGCTCAGCTTTGTTCTTCTCGCTCACACAGCTCATCGACCATCTGAAGGAGCAGCACCCAAAAACAACTGCCAACTGTGACTTGCTGAGACGAGAGTACCGGGTGTACACGGACCGTTCAGGGCAAATCATGTTCCCTTACTTTGATATTACCACTACAGCACCGAAGGACCTCCTGGGGGACATGGAGATCAACCTTGTCCTGGTTACCAGTGCTCTGGACCTTATCTTTTTGAAAATGCTGCCCAGTAGCACCCATCCAGACATCTGCCAAGCTTCTGTGAAAATCAGCAGTGCATGCTGCCCCTTCTGCTATGAAAAGTTTCAGAACCCAGCCAAGCACCTTCAGCATTTGAAACAAAAGCACTTTGTGGCACCGACCGTCCATGCTATACTTAAGACTGAGGCCTTCAAGTGTGTATACTGCAATGGAGTGTACACAGGGAAGCTGACGCAGCAGGCTGTAATGCTGCACTTACAGCGGTGCCGTTCTTCACCAAAGAGGGTGCCAGAACCTCTGAGAATCTCTGCCGGAAATCAGGTGCCTGCTGGTGGTATGGCCATGCTTCAGCCTGTACCGACACAGAATGAACTGCCAAAGTTATTCTTGCAGATCCCACAACAGATTCACATGAAGCAAGTGCAAGCATTTACACCTGCCAAACCACAAGCACCTCTGACACCTGCTCCTACCGTCGACACTCCAGAGACTAGTGAAGAGCAGCTCAGCACGAGGCGGCTGGAGGAGGCTTGGAGGCAGGTGGTGGAGACCAACCAGCGGGAGCGAGAACAAATGGCCGAAAAGTGCAAAAGGCGGCGAGAAGAGAAGATGGCGGCACGGATGCTCCCACCGTCTGCGAGCTCAGGCGTGAAGTTATTGTTGGAGCCGACTGTCTTGGAAGTCCAAGTGCCCTGGGAGCGCAAACAGTTCATTTTCCGATACTTTAACGTAAACCCTTACATCACCAAAGGCGAGTCGGAGGAGTTGTGCAAAAGGCTGAACCTCAACAAATCCGAGTTGGGTGCCTATTTTGGGAATAGACGCACAAGGTGCTTGAAGAGCCTCAAGAGAACCACTGCCAAGGTGCTACTGGGTTTCAAGATGACTGAACTGAGGAAGGTCAAGCACAACCTGCTCATCCCCAAAAGTCATCCAGTGAATCCAGTGGAGAAGCTCATAGAGATGGGGCCCCGGACCAGACCCAGAACCTCTGGGCCAGGCACTGACATGGATCGGAGTGATGCAGGTCTACCATCACAAAAAAAGGCAGAATCCAACCTTACCCATGAAACAAAAGCGGCCGTCACTGGCGAGGTAGACGAAATGGAGACCTAAGGAACTGGTTACTTCGCATTTATGTGGGAGCACATGCGGTTTGTTTCCTGACATCTCTGAGTGTGGTGTCTTTGGAGTTGCCTTCTCAGACTCCGATAATAAGGATCGTATATTTAATTGGTTTTAAGTGAAGCGCTGTACTGTTAAGGAAAAATACAGAATAGACCATGTCTATCCGGTATAATGTAGTTAATGTTATGACTATGATACCTTCAGCTTGGCCTGAAGGTAATCTTCATGTGAACTTTGAAAAAATATACTGAAGATGACATTTACATTATGCTTACACCTTCTACAATCACAAATTTATGGTCTTTTTCTTTCTCCCATTAGTGTGTTCTAAACTCTTTGTTCAATATTGTTTGTGTATAAAACCATTCTTACTGCCCTCAGTTACAGCTTTGTTCATCCAATTCACTTTCTCTAATTGAAGCGCAATTAATGTACAGATCGTTACCTTAAAACACAATACTATTACCTAATTCACGTGAGGTAAGCGTCTGTTTTTTTGGCAGACTAGGTAGTTTGCATGTGCTTTTTGTATGATGCGGTCTATAAAAAAAATAAAACAAAATAAGTTTGCCGTTTTGACATTAGCCCAACTTATTTACATACATTTCCATTGTGAAAATGTATCAAGAGATCTGTTAAAGTGTTAACATTGTGTTGCTATTGACTGTCCTGTTGTCTAAAACTGTTAAATAGTGGGTTTTTGTACTGTACCTATTGTATTTTCTATTCCATATATTGATACCATATTGGGGAATGGCAGTGCTTCTGATTGTGTAAGAGGTGGTTCTGTGATGTAATAAAAAGATTTGCATTAAAGCACAAAGGCTTCTTTTATTGTAACGGTATTTTTGTAACCTGTGCATATGGGATCATTTGTTTTGCAAGCAGTCCCTCAGTAGACATGTCATGGAATATAATGAAGACCATGTATTCAAGATAAATAGGCAGTTTTCTTTTCCATGTATTTATTTAAGACCTAATTTGTAAACATTCAATTTGAAACTGTGCTTAAAGAGATTTGGTCAAGGACAGAGGGTCCACTGTAATTGTTGGTTTCAACTGCTTCAATCTTCTTAAGGTACCCCACAGGAAGACTGTGCTGCTTGGCCCCCATACACACCACCTAAAAGAAGCATAAAGTACATGTGTTAAAGACAAACTCAATAAAACATGACAAAAAATGGATTCTTAAAATTCTCTGCGCCCCCCCCCAACAGATAAGTCCAGAAATGACCCATTGGTCACTGGAGTGGGACTTAGTGTCACCTGTTTATACTGCGGTGCTGGAGGACAGACGTGGAATCCTGTCATCTGATAGGTCCTACAGCACACGTCACCATCATCTGTTTCCACATTCACCTCCATAGGAGAATAGATCCCGCGGTCCACCCCTTCTTGGC
Source organism: Gadus morhua (assembly GCF_902167405.1). NCBI lineage: Eukaryota > Metazoa > Chordata > Actinopteri > Gadiformes > Gadidae > Gadus > Gadus morhua. The sequence goes on from NC_044069.1 coordinate 23,289,858, forward strand.
TAAAGACACACATGGAATGTTCAAAGGCTGTCTTTACTTAGTGTTCAAAAGAAAATAGATATTTCAAACATTTTGTAGGGCCTTTGTATAGCAACAGGCTACCCATTTTTTGAAGCCATGACCACTCCTTTAGTTGGAAACGGACATAACCATAGGATGTTAATAGGGTTACAAAGATGCGTGGGGAAGCAAGATACCCAAAAAAATTATTATTAAATTGGGATCGCAACAGTTTTCTGACCTGAAATGGGTTCATCAGCAGGTCACAGTTCTAAAATAATTGAAAGTCACTGGAATAGTACTGGATTATGTGAACACTATTAAAAAACGAATAAACATTCTGGTCAGGTGTGTGAATGTGTCTCACCTGTCCAGGCTGGGCCTGTCCTCGTCGCTCATAGACCACACCACTCCCCACACTTCTTCGCCGGGACAGAATGAAATGTGGGCCACTCCGCCATGCCATTGGTTAGTAACATGTTCTGCCCACAGACCAAACCTCATCACATAGTCCTGCAAGAAGAAGTGCCGTGTAATAAAAATGTTGAACATATGCAATAGTACAACCTTTGCATAAGTCAGTATGTTGTTTTGGTGAGGCTTGCCGTTTCTCGTTTCAGTCAAAACGATTTGACCATTTTCTGAGCCAATTTATGGAAATGATGTTCACTACCACTTGATTTCAACCTCCTATATTTTGAAAACCAACTAGTGTGGACAATCACAAAGCGTTAATGTGGGAAGTTTTCCTTTGAAATGCCTACTGATTATTCCAGAGATAATCTTTTTTCTTCTTAAATAAGTCCTTACTATAGCCTGCTTTGAATTGAAGTGAAATAGTTCAGTAGTCACAATTCCATAGTCCTAGTGCAGGGGTCGGCAACCCTAGGCACGCGTGCCACCGCTGGCACGTGGCAGCATAATCATTGGCACACTTAAAAAAATATATATTTTTTTTATTTTATTATTATTTTAAGGTCCCATGACATGCTATTTTATGTATTCTTTAATATAGGTATTAGTGGGCAACTAACACAGTATTCAAAGACGTTCCCGAAATTCAGCCGTGGTGCAGAGTTACAGCCACTCCGAGCCAGATGCACATTGAGCTTCCCCCAAATGCGCTGTTTCGGTGGGCGTGTCAAGGAGGAGGGTGGGGGTGTGGCCCTGAGCAGCTTGCAGCCAGGGTACCATGCGCTCTGTTTACAGTGGATGTATCGCAATGGCGAGGCGCACACAGCCTTTAGCCGTGTTCTGTAAATATTCTAGAACACACGGGAGTCCTGGAGCTCTATATCTAAATATTATCATATAGCCTACACAGATATCTATTTCATATAATATATATTATCACGGCCAAAAGCTGTGTGAGCCGATATTATGAATCTCAAACGACCGCGTTGGGTTCTCCGACGTTCCTGGTTCTTCAACGTCCACATCAATGTGAATACACACACTGTAACGCAAGTGTTTCTTGTCGGTTCTTTGACGCGTCTTGTATTTCCACAACGAGACTGTCGTGGGGGTTATCTGAGCCATGATTGAGAAGGAATTGGGGGAAAGGAACTTTGGTTTGACTCGTTGAAGTACATGAACTGCGACATGCCGCCGGTTGCCGCGAGGCACCATCGCCCGGCAGCGGGCACCCGGCAGCAGGCAGCGCGCGGTTCAGTCGACTTCAGGTTGATGTGAAAGTGGAAGAACCAGAGACGTCGCAGAACCCGACTGTTATAACTGGGCAGAGTATTTAAAATATGTTAATCCGCGGTCCACTAGGTGGCAGCAACCCTTTGTTGTTACGGTTGAGTTAACCTATGAGTGAGGCACAGAACAAGTTCAGTCAGCCATGTGCCCTTGTTTACCATGTTACGTATGCTGCACACTGTGTTCGTCAGGAACGAAATAAAGCTCCTTAATTGTGCAATAAGAAGCCTCCCGTGAGTTACTACATAAATGGCGACGAGGATAAACTAAAGCCGATGCCTCGTGGGGATGCAAGCAAAACAGTAAGACTGTAAAGTTGCTAGTTCGAATCTGAATTGGACGTTCCCCGGGAACAATCATGGCGGCGGCCTTGGTAGGGAGCCCCGCTCCGTTCGACAGTGAGACGCAGACGTAGGAAGAATATTGTGAGGTACTCCACCATTTTTTTGAGGCTAATGAAATCACAGATGCAAGTCGGCAGAAAGCTATATTGCTCAGTTCAGTGGGAAGACGTACAGCCTCGCGAGGAACCTTGTCAGTCCCGCCAAGCCCGGAGACAAGACGTTTGCCGAACTGGTCAAGATTTTAAAGGAACATTTCAACCCCAAACCCAGCGAGATTGTGCAGCGGTTCAAGTTTGATTCCAGACAAAGGAAGCTTGAGGAAACGGTAATGGAATACATCGCTGTGCTAAGGAAGTTAGCACTGGATTGCAACTATGGAGACAAGTTGTCGGAGATGCTACGCGACAGACTGGTTTGTGGGATCGGAGATGACCGCATTCAGCGCCGACTGTTGTCAGAGCCGGATTTGACCTTTGAGAAAGCACTGAAGCTGGCACAAGCCATTGAGACAGCCAGCAAGGATGTAAAGGATTTACAGTCTCTGGAGTCTACACACTCATACATGAGGGCACCTCAAGCAGTGCACAAAATGTCAAGCAGTTCCCCACTAAGCAGCAGCACCAGAATAACGCTTGTTACAGGTGTGGAGGTGAGCAGCACAGGGCTGGGGACTGTAGGTTCATTAAGGAAACCTGTCATAAGTGTGGGAAAATGGGCCACATTCAAAAAGTGTGAAGGTCAGGTGGCTCAGTTAGCGCTTCACAGGCTAGAGGGGGTGGGGTACCAACAGGGAAGTATGGGAAACCTCAGGGAACACATTATGTCAGCCAGGGGGAGGGCGACATAGACGAAGATGAAGTCATGTTCACACTGTACAAACTAGAACAACTAGACATACCAGCAGAGGAGCCATTTATACAGACATTGACTGTTAATGGGGAGAAAGAGCAATTTGAAATGGACTCGGGGTGTGGGGTAACAGTAGTGAACCACTCTGTGTACAAAACCTTATGGGGGAAGGAGGTGCCAGAGCTACGCTCCTGTAGAGTGAGGCTTAAAACATATACGGGACATAAAGTAAATGTTGTGGGAGCAGCAGTGGTTAAAGTACAGCATAAACAGCTAGTAGAGAACTTACCATTGGTAGTGGTGGCAGGTTCAGGCCCTAGTCTAGTAGGCAGGTACTGGATTAGGAGGCTAGGTTTACAGTGGAAACCAGAACCCCAGATCCACCATGTTCGGACAGAGACCCCAGAGAAGGCACAGAGGGGACCAGAGCCACAGATACTCCAGGTTAAAGACGAGACCTTGGGGGAGATACTGGGGGAGTTTGGGGAGGTTTTCAAAGACGAACTAGGGAGATTCAGAGGCCCCCCAGCAAGAATATATGTGGACAAGGAAGCAGCCCCCAGGTTTTTTAAAGCCAGACCCGTCCCATACGCCATGAGAGGGAGAGTTGAGGCTGAACTCGACCGTCTCCTTGCTGAGAAGATAATTGAACCAGTAAAATATGCTGAGTGGGCAGCGCCGGTGGTCCCTGTGTTGAAGCCAGATGACACAGTAAGGCTATGCGGAGACTACAAACTGACAGTGAACCAGATCTCAAAACTGGAGCAGTATCCAATCCCCAGAATTGAGGACCTGTTTGCCATTCTTACAGGTGGACAGAAATTTACAAAGTTAGATCTGAGTCACGGCTACCACCAGATTCCATTGGATGAGGAAGCAAAAAAGTATGTCTGTAAATACACACAAAGGCTTGTTCACATACAGAGTGCTACCTTTTGGCGTTTCATCATGTCCGGCTATTTTCCAACGTACCATGGAGGGACTACTGCAGGGCATCCCTCGTGTGGCCATCTTCCTGGATGACATCCTGCTGACGGGAAAAGACGACAAAGAGCACCTAAAGACTCTGACTATGGTGCTGAAACGGCTACAGGAGGCCGGTCTACGGCTCAAGAGGACCAAGTGTGTGTTCATGAGTGAGGAAGTGATATTTTTGGGTCACAAAGTGGATGCAACAGGACTGCACCCAGTGCATGAGAAGGTGGAAGCAATCAGAGAGGCACCATCACCTTCAAATGTGACAGAGTTGAAGGCATATCTGGGAATGTTAAACTATTACAACAAGTTCCTACCAAATCTGTCTACTGTCCTTGCTCCGGTGCACAAACTGCTACAAAAAGACACAAAGTGGCAGTGGGGAGATGCACAACTAGCAGCCTTTGAAAAATCTAAAGAACTCATGCAGTCAGCTCAGGTGCTTGTGCATTACGATCCAGAGAAGGACATTGTGCTGTCATGTGATGCGTCACCATATGGGGTAGGTGCCGTACTGTCACACCACATGCCAGATGGAACTGAAAGACCCATAGGTTTCACCTCACGAACACTAAACACAGCAGAAAAAAACTACTCACAACTGGATAAGGAAGGGCTCGCTGTGATGTTTGGAATACAACGCTTCCACAAATATATTTATGGACGGAAATTCACTATAGTGACAGACCACAAGCCCTTGTTGTCACTTTTCAATGAGATGAAAGCAGTACCACAAATGGCCTCGCCCAGGATCCAAAGGTGGGCTGTAACACTGAGAGCCTACGAATACACAATAGTGTATAAGGAAGGAAAACATCACAGCAATGCAGACGCTCTCAGCCGCCTTCCTTTGCCAGATACACCAAAAGTGGAGACGTCGGAAGAGAGGGTTCTCATGCTGGAGAGCTCTGACATCACGCTTGTGACATCTGATCAAGTGGAAGCATGGACAGACAAAGATCCAGTACTGTCGAGAGTGAGAGAAATGGTTCGCGACGGCTGGTCAGCAAAAGAAAAAGGGGAGGAGTTTGCCCCTTATG